>NC_135226.1:1247132-1535346 GCF_052324685.1 Brachyhypopomus gauderio
AAGATTACCTGCTTTAAGTAGGTATGTTACAAAAAAATTACACTGGATAGAGCTTTTAAATACAAACAGAACAAAACCATCCATGTTAAGCCTGGTTTAAGCCATTATATTTGACGCGGCGCGTGCGGGCGGCGCGGGCGCCGAAAATGACGTAATCGCGCTGGCTCCACCCGTGCGCGAGAGCCTCGCGTGCTGGTGATTCGCAAGGTCGTGCACCTCTCGAATTTTGTAACTTCGCACGCGCCGCGCCTCAGCACAATGAACAAAGTCATGTTTGCAGGGTTCATACACCTTTATAAGGTGGAATTAAAGGTAAGCATCGGCTACGCTGATGCGTTTGAGCTGCTGGCCCGTAGTACATTTTGAGTGTGCTGAGTGAACGCTGGCGCGACTTGCTGCCGCTGCTCACACGAAAATTGCTAGTTTTATTAACGCTTAACTAAGTTGTGTCCAAAGTTTTTTCTCCTTATCTTTTAAATATTTTAAAGCAAGCCTACATTGTCTGCCTGGACTATTGCTGGATTATTGCTATTGCTATTCTAGAAGAAGTTTTACACCTATGTCAAACGCGACCCCGTGGTCTTTTAACTGCAATGCAAACTAGTAAGATCCACACCTGGTCAGCGTTTGTCTGGATTCTGCTGGTACTTACTCACAAACTTATTCACAAACCTGTAATGGTCTCGCTTCAGTATTCTGTTGCTGAGCTTCTCCGTTACCGATTCAGTCGGTTTGCTGCTCCATCGGATCTACTGCTACACCCGGACATAATCTTCACTCCTCGGCGGAGATACATCCACCGCGGGTCTCGTCGGAATGTTCTTGAAGACTCATCAAAGGCAATAAAATCTATCTGGTCCATCTCTCGCCGACCCCGACGCAACACAGGTCGGACTGCTGACCACAGGGTGCTAGCCTGCCTAGCCCGGTCGGCGAACACCCCAGCTACATCATTTCCCAACTCCACTGTCAACTTCGGTCTGCTTAACATCCGCTCACTCACGAACAAAGGACATCTCATCCGAGATCTCATCACGGACCGTAAGTTTGACTTTCTCTGTTTAACAGAAACCTGGCAAGTAACCAACAACTATACACAACTCAATGAATCGACTCCATCGGGGTTTGTTTACACCTGCAAACCACGTGACACCAGTCGAGGAGGTGGTATCGCGATAATTCACAGCGAGAAGTGGAAAGTCTCGCCAGTATCTGTCCCGACCTTCTCTTCGTTTGAATTGACAGTATGTAAACTGTCTGGATCTACCCCGACCATATTTACAGTCATCTATCGCCCACCAAAACCCAACAGTACATTTTTAAATGACTTCGCCACTCTACTCACACACCTGTCAACCCTGTCACCAAATAACATTGTGTTGGGTGACTTTAATATTCATATGGACAACATAAATAACCCTCTCACCAAAGATTTTATGTGCTGTCTTGAGGGTTTTGGGTTTCAGCAGTACACCGATGCTCCCACTCACTCTAAGGGTCACATTCTGGACTTAATTTGCTGCTCAGGTGTCTCTCCTCTCGACCTTACAACTGATGAACTCCCAATAACCGACCATTTCCTCCTCTCATTCAATGTCAGTCTTTCGATAAATGTCACCAAACTTCCCCGTCTCATTTCTCTCTCCTCCAGTATTAACTCCATATCTGACACTCATCACCTAACCACCCCCGACGATCTTGTTGCTCACTATAATACTGGACTTCACTCTGTACTTGACTCACTAGCCCCACTAAAAACTAAGTCTGTAACTTTCACAAATTCAGCCCCTTGGTTTACACCCGAACTTCGGCTTATGAAGGCCAAAGGACGGAAACTAGAGCGGCTCTACAAGAAAACCGGACTTTCTGCTCATAAGGAAATGTATAAAAATCATATGTTACAATATAAGGAAAACATTATTCATACCAAAACAAATCATTATACTGATATAATCTGCTCTAATGAAGGAAATGCCAAGTCACTTTTCTCATTATATAAAAATATAACCCAAGCCCCGGACTCTATCCCATCTCACCTGTACTCTACTGATTTCTGTAACTCACTCATGTCATTCTTCACTGATAAAATCCGTACAATCCACCACTCTCTTAGTTTACAATCCATTCCCAGTTTTCTCCCTGACTTTTCTCCTCCTGCTCATCCTTGGTCTGCCTTTCATCTTCCTTCTGCCTCAGAAATCTCTGATATAATCCAGAAGCTGAAGCCATCCACCTGCAAACTAGACCCTCTCCCTTCAGTTCTAGTGAAAGCCTGTCAGTCTTCACTAGTCCCTATCATCACCAACATCACACACTCTTCCCTTACCACTGGGACTGTTCCTGCTCATCTTAAGACTGCTGTAATAACTCCGATTCTGAAAAAACTTGGCGCAGACCCCACTGATTTTAATAACCTACGGCCCATCTCTAATCTACCCTTCATATCAAAAATTCTCGAAAAGGTAGTAGCTTCGCAACTTCATAATCACTTAAAAAATAATAACCTCTATGAACTGTTCCAATCTGGATTTCGTCCACTACACAGCACGGAAACTGCCCTTATAAAAGTCACCAATGACCTCCTTATGGCGGCAGATTCAGGATTACTCTCCATCCTTATCCTCCTTGACTTAAGTGCAGCATTCGATACCATCTGCCACACCACCCTCCTAAACAGACTATCTTCCATTGGTATCACTCAAACTCCCCTAAACTGGTTTAAATCATATCTCTCTTGCCGCACTCAGTTCGTTCATATCAATACATTTACTTCTCAACCTTTCCCTGTTACTTCAGGTGTGCCCCAGGGTTCTGTTTTGGGGCCCCTTCTTTTCATTATCTACCTCCTTCCTCTTGGCCATATCTTTCGTAAGCACAACATTAGTTTCCATTGTTATGCTGATGACACCCAGCTCTATTTTTCCTGTAAACCCACTCCCACTCTCCCACTCTCCACCCTTACTGATTGTTTGATGGAAATAAAATCCTGGTTCACTGCAAATCTGCTAAAATTAAACAGTGATAAAACCGAGGTTCTACTTGTTGGCACTAAATCAACACTCTCTAAAATTAACAGTCCCTCCATTGACATTGATAATACATCTGTTTTCCCTTCCTCTCAGATAAAAAGCCTGGGTGTCATCCTCGACAACTCTTTATCGTTTAAATCACATATCAATAAAATTACCCAGTCCGCTTACTTTCATCTACGTAATATCAGTCGCCTTCGTCCTGCCCTTACACCACATACCTCTGCCATCCTTGTGCACAGCCTCGTCACTTCCCGCCTTGACTATTGCAATTCCCTGCTTTTTGGTCTTCCACACAAATCTCTCCATAAGCTTCAATTGGTTCAAAACTCAGCTGCCCGTATCATCACAAAAACCCCTTCATTCCACCATATCACACCTGTACTGTCTCAGCTCCACTGGCTCCCAATCAAGTTCCGTGTAGACTATAAAATTCTTCTACTCACTTTCAAAGCCATCCATAACCTTGCCCCACCCTATCTCTCTAATCTTCTCACTGTCGCTATTCCATCTCGCACTCTCAGATCTTCCTCCTCTGTTCACCTGACTGTCCCCTCTGCCCGTCTCACCACCATGGGGAGTAGAGCTTTTAGTCGCTCTGCTCCCCGGCTTTGGAATTCGCTGCCACCTGACATAAGGAACATAAACTCACTTCTACAGTTCAGATCCTCATTAAAGACTCACCTGTACAAGATTGCTTTTAATGTTTAACTGATCCATGTTTTACTGTGTCATATTTTATTGTTTCTCTTACTTGTATTTTATGTATGAGTTTATTTATTTTTTGCTGTTGTAATTGTAAAGTGTCCTTGAGTGTTAGAAAGGCGCTATTAAATAAAATGTATTATTATTATTATTATAAAGCACTTGCACGTCACTTTCAAGGTCCATTTCAACACGTTTTCAATGTTACATTTAATTAAGTTAAATATTTATACATATACTCGAAATGATTCGAAATAATTCGCTTTTTATCACATTTTTTAATGGTTGTTTATCCATTAAATGTTGTTTATCCATGTGTTGTTTAATGGTTGACAATCTTAATGTCTTCACGTTCTCTCATGTTTCCTGGAATTACAAGAGGCTCGTATTTGTTAACGTAATGCAAGAAAACTGTTCAGTCAGACAGATATTTGTTGTGAAACGAAGTAGTTACAATTTCAACATTTTAAAGTACTTTAGCCTAAATTCCAGCACTTTTCAAACCTGGAACACATAGCAACATTAAAATTCTCCTGTTTTTGAGCGGTGTTTCTTTATACTACCACATATCGTTTCGGACAAGACTGCAAAAAGAATGTGACGCGTCAACTAGCCTCCGCCGTTCGCGCAAGTTTGCACGAGGTGTACAGAGTCGCGCGCTACGGTCACGTCAGGCAGGAGGGAGGTCACTTTTCTACATAATGTCCGTAAATCTGAAGGCGGAATGACCCGCAAGTCAATCAAATGACACCGCCGTCATCCATCCAGCGCTGATGAGCGCCAGTGAGAATCATATTTCGGCCACAAAAGATAGCACGCACGCGCGCGCGTGTGGTTTATTATGATTTGACGGATTTTTTCCCCAAAAAAATCAAATGACGGAAATCCGTCGTAGTGACGGAGAACTTTAACCCATGCTCTAGTGGTGTACACTCCTGTAGTGATGTACACCCATGTAGTGGTGTACACCCATGTAGTGATGTACACTCCTGTAGTGATGTACACCCATGTAGTGATGTACACTCCTGTAGTGATGTACACTCCTGTAGTGATGTACACCCATGTAGTGATGTACACTCCTGTAGTGGTGTACACTCCTGTAGTGGTGTACACTCCTGTAGTGATGTACACTCCTGTAGTGGTGTACACTCCTGTAGTGATGTACACCCATGTAGTGTTGTACACCCCTGTAGTGATGTACACCCCTGTAGTGATGTACACCCATGTAGTGTTGTACACCCCTGTAGTGATGTACACCCATGTAGTGATGTACACCCCTGTAGTGATGTACACTCCTGTAGTGATGTACTCCCATGTAGTGATGTACACCCCTGTAGTGATGTACACTCCTGTAGTGATGTACACCCATGTAGTGATGTACACTCCTGTAGTGATGTACTCCCTGTAGTGATGTACACTCCTGTAGTGATGTACACCCCTGTAGTGATGTACACTCCTGTAGTGATGTACACCCATGTAGTGATGTACACCCCTGTAGTGTTCCTCTATATGATCCCTGCTTGTGTCTCTCAGCACATGCCAGTGTTCCTGCCAGTATCTTGCGGTGGGCGGAGTCGCGTGCTACGGTCACTGGTGAAAGTATAAACCAGACTTTACAAGAAGCGCTGCAAATTGCGTCAGCTGATGCAAGTTACGAACTGCCGTCCAGAAAGACAATGTCAAAGAAAATCCAGCAGCTGTATGATGAGGAAAGGGAAGTAAAACAGGTTATTGTGAAGAGCGCCACAAATGTGGTTCTGACTGGGGGTCACTGGACCTCTATTAGCAACAAGAATTATCTTGGTGTGACAGCTCATATCATATAGATGATGAATGGAAGATCCAGTCTTTTGCTTTGAGCATGCAGAAGACCACTTCTAGGCACTATGGAGATGCATGTGGCAGAGGCCTGGGAAATTAAAGAAAATCTACCATCTAAAATGGTATTAAAACTGCACTCATCTATTGGTCTGTGTAGTAGACTGGTGGAAAAATAACCAAGATGTTAAAGTTTATGATTATGTTAATTGATTCATTCATCATTCAACCTAAATTAATATTTCTCATGTTAAATACTGAAATTCGATTAAAATGCGATTAATCAATCAATCAATCAATCAAATTTTATTTATATAGCGCTTTTTACAACAGTTGTTGTCACAAAGCAGCTTTACAAGTGCCGAGTCCTAGACCCCAGTGAACAAGCCAAGGGCGACAGTGGCAAGGAAAAACTCCTTAGTTTTAATTTCGATTAATTAATTACAAAGCTTCTAATTAATTTGATTAATTAATCATGCTTTACTCCACTGTATCTGACGCTGTGCATTGAACTTGGTGATGAATGACTTGGATGCAGCTCCTCGACCATGGAAACCCATTCCATGAAGTTCTCTGCACACTGTTCTAAAGTTAATCTGAAGGCCACATGAAGTTTGGATATCTATAGTGATTGACTCTGCAGAAAGTTGGCAACCACTTCACATCTTCACTTTGATTGCTTTGTTAAGTAAATAACTGGTGTGTAAGCTCAGTTAAAAACAGAGAAGGTAAGTGAAGAAGGGGGAGAAAGGGAGGGGAGAGAGGGAGGGGAGAGAGAGATGGGGGAGAAAGGAGAGAGAGAGAGAGAGGAGAGAGAGAGGAGAGAGAGAAGAGAGAGGAGAGGGGGGGAGGGGAGAGAGGGCATATGGTGGAGTAATTTACTGAGTCCAAGCACAACGAACAAAAAATGGCCAAAGCTGGAGATGAAAGGGGCTGACTCAGGCAAACACGGGTGAAAAGACCAGCACTTACTAACCACTATTACTCACTATTAATCACCACTATTCATATTTCCATTTGGAATTCAGTTCAGCTGTGTCTGCAAACCTTTACAGGCCTTATTAATGACATAGAAACCTCTCTTAAATCAATTTTTTTTTTTAAAGGCAACAAAAAATAGGTTAAAATAAGGTACAGTGCTGTCCCCTTTTAATAGACGTAAGCTTCATGAGCAACATCTGTATGGTTTAACAGAGGGTTGGGGAGGCATGTCTTTCCACGCACAAAGCAGCGTATTATGTTCCAGATTTTGTGTTCCAGAGCTATGACTCCCCTTGCTATGTGTGTGTGTGTGGGGACTTCTTGCCTGTTTAAAGGGATCCCTTCTAAAAAGGAGTGGTGGATATGCTTCCCGTAAGTAGGAATATTCCATGGGCTGAATCACCGAATCGCTGAGAGACTTCTATCCCGGCGCTACCTCATTCTTTAAGAATGTCCCGGGAGGCCGAGGCCGTGTTGTTTGTCTGCTCTGTCACCAGAATGTGTGTTGCTCCCACACAGGTCTCTCCAGAATGGCTCCATGCAAGGTGGGGTCACCACACACCAGCCGACTCTGATTCATGCATCAACAGTGTGTGGGTCTTTTATTCCCCCCCAGGGAGGTGCTCTCTAAACCTGGCTAAGATATCTTTAGGACAAATGTAAACACAGTTGAGAATTTCGTATGGAGGCTGTTCGTTACTGGCATAGCTCAGCTCTGTGCCAGCTTTACAGACAGCTTTCACGTTTCATTCAGCTCAAGGTAAATACAAAAGCTCTCAAAGAGAATTGCACAGGTGCACACTCCTGTTCTGGTGGGGCTAGGGCATTTGGAACAATAGTGCTTCAGAGAAGTTCACTATTGTGCAGGAATAGTTTGTGCAGTGTCTGAACAATACAAAAGGTAAGAATGTGAGGGTGAGTATCAAGGGAATGACAGCCTTAATTTCAGAGCAGAAACCAAGCTGGCAGTACTGTTGTCTGTCCACTGCTAATATAAACCGCTTACCTGAGTGGAGTTTTCTGCAACTCCAGCTCACAGCACAGCCACTTCAGGGAAGGTCTTGCTTCTTCCTGTGCAAAGACAAAAGAACACATTTTCAAGAGAGAACTGAACAGTAAATAGCTACAGTGCATGACCTTCTGCATGAGACTAAGTCATTGTGCTGTGGTCATTTTTTATTGAACTGTTTTTTAATGGCTCATGCTGCAGTGCAATATGACACTGTAGGGCACCAGGATTCGTCTGCTACGTACTATATGGAAAAAACTACAAATGATTCATGGGAATCAGCCAGCTATGTAATCATCTGAACATCAGCCCAATAATAACTTTAGTAAGTCCTACAACAATAATAAGCTCCAGGAACTAAAAGTGTGGAAGCTGTATGCCCATAATGATGATGGCAGACCTGTTTTTTACATTTGGTTTTGCTTTGAAGCTGTTCTATGCTACAAATAACCTTAAGCAAATAATATGGAATTTAAAATGTAATGACAAGCACAAAAAAATGGTCTGAGATGTTTGGTGGTCATGGTGGTACAGCATTTTGAAAATGTTTTACTTGAGGTTGTTTAGAAACCACAGACACTGGTGCATGTGTTGAATCTTCTACTGTTTGCATTTCAGAGATTTATTACAGTCAAAGCAAGTCTATAAAACTTTGTCTTGGTGAATCAAAATACAGGTCACATTATTAACAGACATTAACACACTGACGTGATTTAACAAGAACTTAAGACTGTCAGATCATTATAAGCTAGATACACACAACATCACTAAACTAGTAGGATAACTAATATTTTTGCATCATGTACTGAGTACACATCAAATATTCATTCATTCCAGGTCATTCTGACCTCCCAACATTCATTAGGTAAAGTCTGCAAGAGTAACAACCTCCCAGATGACCAGATGACTCGATCCCTTGACTCAGGACAAAAAATCCAATCAAGAAGAAGCAACACATCTAAATATTTAAATGTTAAAGATGTTTTTGGAAGCAGGCCAAAGTTTTTGTGTAACTCCACAGACTGTAACTCCTTAAAGCATTTCAGGAAGCAATAGTAAACAGCAGTGGTCAAACTTGGTCAAGACTGAGCAGGCTGAAGTGAGCAGATGCTTTATGTTTGACACATCTGAGCATGTTTGAATCTCAGTTTCACCGTGTTTACTGATCACAGTGGCAGAATAAACATACTATTCCAGATGCTGCTGAACTACTGACCGTGGGCCTATTTATATTGTGTATTTTTGGAACTCAGTGCTGTTCTGGCTGTGTAAATATAACCCTGCTTCATATTAAGGGGTTGGACCAAGTTAGCATAAACAAATCTTATGATGGTTCCCAAAACAGTGCAGCTGATAGTGACAAAGCCAATACCAATTGGCTAAATGTCAATACCACCATTCTTACCAGTCATCTACTGAAAATAAATTGAACGCCTATGTTAGCAAAGTATCCATTTAATATAAATAAGGAGACACAAGAACCTGGACAAAATGATAGAATTACATCAGCCCAGTCACAACACATTGTGGGGTGTGACTCCACCCAACTGTGAAGTAAGTTTCCACCCACTGTTGGGTGAGGCTTGCCTGAAAGAAAGTAAGTCTGTTGCAAAACTTGAGAGCGTTAAGGACATGATTTGAGAACTTGTATTTTAAATTTGAGAACTTGTAAACTAAAAGATGCACTAGTATTTTTGTACACAAATTCAGCACAACTTCAAATCTGCCCGCCTCGACTTCTGCACCACATATGGGCCACTTGCAAAATTTCCTTCGGGATCAATAAAGTATCTACCTACCTACCTACTTTGTATGGGCAGTGGGCGGGGCCATAAATTGTGACCCATCAGAAGCGTTTTAAAATATTTCTTTTATGCAGAGAAATGATCCCTGATTAATCTCTGTCAATGATGGCACACCAACTGATGGTACATTTATTTTATGTGCACTGTTTTGCTGATATATTGCAAACATGGCAAATGGCAAACTAGCTCAGTGATCAGCAGCTCTGACCTTAGTGATCAGCCTTCAGTGTTCAGTACCAACTAGGGTTGCCACCTAGGTCTGACAAAAAACAAGGACACTGACATACTACTGACAGGGTGGCGAACGTAAGTTGTTTTTTTTAAGTTGTTTTTTTTGCCGGGAACAAATATTAAAAAGAAGAAAAACCGGGACAAACAGGGACAGCCCGGGAAAACAGGGACAAACCGGGACAGCCCAGGAAAACCGGGACAGGCACGTGAAAACCGGGACAGGCACGTGAAAACCGGGACAGGTGGCAACACTAGTACCAACACACACTTGTTGGTGCATTTCTGTAGTGTTCAGATTTGTCTGAGCTAGATGAGTTTATATCAGAATGACCACTGTAGGCCAAACGTAATGAAAGCGCTCTAGCTAAATACATTTAAATATACTTGATATAAAGTAGTATTTAATTTACAATAAAGCCATATTAGTTTTGTATGCATAACAGTCCATATATCGCTAGTTATCTTTTATTTTAAGGGTAACTTTACTGATTTTGTAAAGCAGCTCTACTGAAATGTGTACTAGTTGGTGATCACAGCCAAGACCAACTCTATTACTGTCACGGTGAGGCGGCCCCCTACCGGCCGCCTCCGTCCACAGCGGCTGTGTTGTTGTTGTTTTGTGACGTCGTGTACGCCCCTCAGGTGGGCGGAGCCCGTGATCCGTTCCCACCTGATGGTCGTTTGTCTGTCTATATATGCCTTGTCTTTGTACCAGTTGACCGCTGGTCATTATATCCTTGATTTGGATCTATTGCACGGGTTTTAGGTTTGCACACTTTATATTAAACCACCCTTTTTCCCTGAGACTTGGCGTGATCGCTTCCTTTTTGTTGCTCACACCTGCCCGTCACAGAATGACCAGCCACCCTTCGGAAGCCGCCGAGTCTCTTTTTCTTTCTCCTTCGTTCGTGGTCATGTCTCGTGGTAAGTGTTTGTCTGCGTGGTGTTTTGTTTGAAGAGCTCCGCCGTGCTTTTGTGTTTTGTGTGTGTGTGTGTGTGTGTGTGTAGCACGGCGAGGACCAGGGCAGTCTGCCCTGAGACAGCTCTTCGTGTCCGTTGTATGTTGCGGGAGTTTCGCCGTGCGCTTGTGTGTATGTGGCACGGCGAACACCAGGGTGTCTGCCTGGTGGACTCTCGTGTGTGTTTTGTATGTGTGTACGGGTGACGGACGTGTGGACCAGTGTGCGTGCTCGTTCTGTTCTATGTTGAATGTTTTATGTGTGACGCGGTTGCCGCTCGTCACTGTCGCCTCGCTCCCCGTGTGTCGTGTGTTTAATGTGGGGAGCGACTGCGGCTCTGAGCGGCGCGCGTCACTGTGTGTGTGTGTAAACAGAGCGCGCATGTGATGGGTTCCGTCTGTCTGTTTGTACACCGTTTTTTGTTTGTCTAGTATTTGCGTGTGTGTTTTGTCCTAGCGTGATGTCAACTGTTAAATGTAATTCCACACATGCTCCTCCCCTTAAATGTGTGTTTGGGGGGGGACCGGCTGTGGTCCCGTGCCATGGGGTGTGGCACGGAAGGCGTCTCTCCCGAGGGAGGCCCTGAATAGGGTAGGGCGCGTTTGTGTTCTATGTTGGTGTTGGGGTGTGTGTGTGTGTGTGTGTGTGTGTGTGTGCTGTTTCTGTGCAGGTGCTTCCCCTTGGCGGTGTCGTGGTGTTCCTGGACCTTGTGGGGGTCTCCACCTGGCAGGAGCCCCCTTGTGTTGTGGGGTGACCGGAGCCCGGTCGTGAAGAGCCCCTCCCTAGAGGGCTGGGGCCCCCGGATGTTTGGGGACCATGGGGCTCCGGTCTGAAAAGCTCCTGCTGGGGATGGAGATCCTCCCTCCTGCCCGGGGTGACCAGGAGGCCCTTGGGGCTGCTCCCTAGCCCGCGTCGGGGGTGCTCTGGGCCTCGGTCTCTGGCGCTCCTGGGTTGGGTGGAGGAGTCCACCTTGAGATGAGAGGCCCCGGGAGGGGTTGGCTCCCCAGGAGGCTGGGGTGACCCCTAGCAGAAGGCAGGGGTCAGCTCTGGGAGGAGGTAGGTCCAGGAGGTGAAGTAGCCACGCCTCGGGGAGGTAACCTGCACACACGCACACACTAAGGACGACAAAGGAGTCGTAGCTCCTCGTCCGCACACCCTTGGGGCTCTCTGGCTAAACGCCGGTTAGGGCGTGAGGGCCCTGTGACCGACTGGGGCGTGGTTATGTGTTGTTAACGGCCCGGTCGGTCCAGGGTCCCGCCCGGGGAGGTGAGCTGAGTAATGTTTTATGTGTTTTGTGTTTCAGCTCGTGGACTGCAGGAGGTGTGTCCCTGCCTGTCCTTGCCTTCCTGCCCCTTCGTGTTGTTGTGCAGCCGCTGTGTGCCACACACCCAGTGGAGGGGAGTGCGGCTTGGTGGGGGGGTCTGTCACGGTGAGGCGGCCCCCTACCGGCCGCCTCCGTCCACAGCGGCTGTGTTGTTGTTGTTTTGTGACGTCGTGTACGCCCCTCAGGTGGGCGGAGCCCGTGATCCGTTCCCACCTGATGGTCGTTTGTCTGTCTATATATGCCTTGTCTTTGTACCAGTTGACCGCTGGTCATTATATCCTTGATTTGGATCTATTGCACGGGTTTTAGGTTTGCACACTTTATATTAAACCACCCTTTTTCCCTGAGACTTGGCGTGATCGCTTCCTTTTTGTTGCTCACACCTGCCCGTCACAATTACAATGTGTCTGGGCAATGATGAACACACTCCTGATGAGTCATGATTTATAGCCCACCCCATGGTTGGCAGTTGTGATGGGATCTATCCTGCTCCAACCACTCAGCTGCGTGTCTTTGCATATTAATCACATCTACCTGCCTGACTGCAGCTCACCACACAAGATAAACTTTCTTCACCCTGATAAGACGTCACAACCTTTTTTAAAATTATCAATACAAGGATTCACTCTATAATGAATAAAGCAAGGAAGGATTAATTTATACATGATACAGCTTGAAAATGTCTCAGTTACACATCAACACATGCAGTCACACATCGCTCAGGGGCACCAAGTTAACTAAATGTAATTATACAGTCTTTAAATGTCTTTTTATATTGTTTAATTACAACCTGCTTGAAATTAGGAACTCAATATACATTAGGTGTTTTCAATACCATAATTATAATAACACACAATTCTCTTCTTTCTATTATAATTAGCTAAATTGTTCATTAAGGACTTTTTAAATTTTACTATCTGAGGATGTATTTTTAATGAAATGTGTGTGCATACATTTGTGTAATTTTCCATTTCCAGAACATTCTATCTGCACGGGACAAGTGCACAGCAAATAATCTCAAGAAACAAAACCCCTGACAACAGCAGGAGCTCCAGGCCTGAAGGGAGCCACCAGCTCAGCTCACGCTGACCGGGTGTGTCAGGACAAGCGGGGTGGGCGGTTATGAGGCTGCAAGTTACCTACAGTGCTGTGGCTTCTCACACCTCCAAGACCTCCTACACCACAGCAGTGTATCTGGCTTTGAACAGCTACTGCAATGGAGTGTGTAACTGATTTAAATGCAAATCAAAAAGCTCCCTCTCCCCTCTTCAAGCAAATAATAATAATAATAATAATAATAATAATAATAATAATAATAATAATAATAATAATCTTTATTTGTATAGCACCTTTCATACATACATGCAACTCAAAGTGCTTTACACAATAAAAAAGTAATAGACAACATAATGTAATAAAGTAAATAAGATGGAACAGAGTATCTGAGACAGATAGAGGAATCAATGTACTTTGAAGGTGCCCAGACATCATCAATGTATTATATCCTATTCTCTACCAAGCTGAAACAGAGATCACAGGAGAGAGAAACACTATCTTTGTTATTGCAGATTTTAATATCGTGCGAAGAGCCAATGGATGGTTAATCACCAGTGTTCTGAGCCATGGCCAAAATGTTTTGGAGATGTGCGTTTATTTGGTATATCTGCATACCTGCACACGCCTGCTTGCTTTACATCTTGCATATAGCAAAATACGAAAATATAATTGCTATATTTGGTAGAATAATATGTCATTTTTAATAGTGCAAAGGTTGAAGTGTATTAAAACTAATTGGGATGAGAGAGAATGGGGGGAGAATGAACAGGGGGGGGGGGGGGGGGGGGGGGGGTGTAGTGGGGGGTGTGTGTGTAGTGGGGGGTGTGTGTGTAGTGTGTGTGTAGTGGGGGGTGTGTGTGTAGTGGGGGGTGTGTGTGTAGTGTGTGTGTAGTGGGGGGTGTGTGTGTAGTGTGTGTGTAGTGGGGTGTGTGTGTGTAGTGTGTGTGTAGTGGGGGGTGTGTGTATAGTGGGTGTGTGTGTGTGTAGTGGGGTGTGTGTGTAGTGGGGTGTGTGTGTAGTGGGGTGTGTGTGTGTGTGTGTGTGTGTGTGTGTGTGTGTGTGTGTGTGTGTGTGTGTGTGTGTTATGAACACAGTGGCTTTCACACTCTGCTCATTTTGCTTGTCCAGCAGAAAGTGTGTGTAACCATGGTAACTAGTTAAAGGCAGCCTAAAGGAAGCATGCCAGTGTATTTTTGTATTGCTGCAGACATAATGCATAAAAGCAACAGCAGCCACCAGAAGGGATCTGGACTGGGTCACGTGGGAGCGCTCATGGCCACACTGCCATTTTAGGGTTAGGACCTCTAGTATCTTCAGCTCAAACAGGACCTGTAGTATCTTCAGCTCAAACAGGACCTGTAGTATCTTCAGCTCAAATAGGACCGGTAGTATCTTCAGCTCAAATAGGTCTTCCGTCCTAACCATCCGCAAATCAGTATGTATTAGGGTTGTGAATCTTTGGCAATCCCACGATTCGATTCAGAATCGATTCTTGGGGTCACGATTAGATTTTTTCCCGATTCTTTCAGATTCCAACGATTCGATTAAAAAATGATTCTCGATTCAAAACGAGCTACTTCGATCTGCTGGCATGAAAGCAGAGTACATTTATAAAGATTGTCACGTTGTGGGGGGGGCCCCTACCGGTCGCCCCCGGTTACAGCGGCAGCGGTCCTGTTTTTGGTCACGTGATGTTCGTCCCTCAGGTGGGCGGGACCCGTGATCCGTCTCACCTGAGGGTCGTTTGTTCGTCTATATATGTCTTGTCTTTGTACCAGTTGACTGCTGGTTATTATTTCCTTCATTTGGAACAATGCACAGGTTTTTGGTTTGCACACTTTCTATTAAACCATCCTCTTTCCCTGAGACTTGGCATGATCGCTTCCTTTTTGAGTTGCTCACCCTGCCCGTCACAAGTGTATTATAATTGTAAAGGTTTTATCAACATATTGCAATAATGTAAACACACAAAGGTAAATCCAAGACAACATGTCTGATTTATTTATTCTTGCACATGTTTTTAACTTGTACAAACACAACCGACACTGAGAACACTACATTAAACTAATAAAACTGTAGTAAAATAAATAAAAGGCTTAGGCTAGCTGCCAGAACTTGCCACTACTCAAAAATTGAATTATACAAAAATACTGCTCTTTCTGTAAAAACAACAAATTGCTTCGTACAAGAATTAGGCTTAGGCTAGCTGCCTATTTGAATGAATGAATGAATGAATGTTCGATTTATATAGCGCCTTTCCAGATTCCCAAGGCGCTTTACAATTTAACACAGGTACAAGTCACAGATAATCAATCACACACCGGTTTCACACCGGCGTATTTCTGAGAACATGCCACTTCCAGAAACAAAATTACACTTTTTTCCTTAACAAATCACAAAAATTAAAAATATATGAAAGTGCTTCCAAAAATAAAAGTGCTGGTACATTAATAAAATGGGTAGGCTTATATTAGCTGCCAGAACTTCCACGTCACAGATGAAAAAGATATATATATACCGTATTTCCTAAAAGCCGCATATATACATTGAACTGAATACATTTAACTGAACTAATCAGTTTCTGAACAGTGTCTGTTCTGAACAGATTTGGCGTTCAGCCGCTGTTGTGGCGAATTCCGACTCCCCTCGTTTATCCGCATAAAGACGATACAGATTATATTGTTGATTTACGTTTCTATGCATAAATAAGAGCTAGACTTTAATTATCAATCACAGCAAACTGCATTATCTATGTCCAAAGACACACTGGCTCAAGGGTATTAATTATTTTAAATAAAATACACACCGGCTATGCCGAAGTTCACCTCTGACCATGACTTCGCAGTATTACAGCAGTATTATGTCTAAATATCTAGTTAGGACAAAACTAGAGTGCTCAATGAACTAAGTTATAGTCACTGTAACTCCCGAATATCATCTGTAGCATCTTTATGCGTGTGTAAACGATCAAGCCCATTCTTACCCCGGGCTGGGTTGACGGTAAAATCTAAAGTGGATCCAAATGGTTGCTTTCAAAGACTGCAGAGTGTAACGCGGCTCGCGCCACGGAGCGAGGAGACGGACACAATCGCTGAGAAGAGCGAGATTTATTGCAGGGCATTCCATGATCGTCATCGTAGTGGCAAGCAGGGGTCATAACAGGAGAGCCATCAAGGTTGGACAGGTACAGGGGCATAACGATACGGAAAGCAACAAACGACAGCGGGGCAACACGAAACTGAGAAACACATAAACGGTCAGACATCCAAAACAACCGACAACCAGACTGGGGAAATACAGGGACTATATGAACACTGAACTAAACTAGGAACAGGTGGGGACGATTATGACAGGGGCGTGGCGGACAGTCAGGGAATCTCAGAGACAACGAGCGGGGCAGGGTAAACAGGCACGGAACACAGACACGAGGGAACCCAGAGTGGCAGCCACGAGAGGGGGCGTTGCCCTACGTGACACAGAGCCGTTTGGACTTATTTTTCTTCATACTTTAGCGGTTTTGCCTAGCACTACAGTGGCTGAGAAAGCACACCCGTACCCGAAAAAAAATTGATTTTTTGAAAATGAGAATCGATTCTGAATCGTTCAATGTTAGAAACGCGATTCGAGCTCGAATCGATTTTTTCCTGCACCCTTAGTATGTATCTTACTGCTGTCAATATGTTTCAACCTTCCATGTTTACACTCAATTACATTGGATGTCTTTCTCAGGACCTCACCTATCTGCAGATTAGTCTGTGATTACATGAAGACACATCTCAGATACTGTCCACACCACACCCTCCCCAAACCAACTATTAATAGGAATATTACATTGCCGTTACATTTCAACTTCAGTACTCTGTTAAAAACAATGATTTCTCCATTTTGTAAAAAGCACTGCAGCTTCTGAGAATAATCAACCTCTATTATAGTTAACTCAGAACTTATGTTAATAACTACTAAATGATCCATTAAACATGGATGCAAGCAATAATAAAACTAAAACCAACGCCAATTCCGCTATAAATTCTTTATGTAGCTGCAGTTCTTCTATAACAAATAAGAAGCCCTTGTGGTAAATAGCAAAAAGCACATCAGTGACAATACCAGTACCAAATCCATCCAGAAGAGTCATGTACATATTAGCCTACTGCAACAGAAGAGGTGAACTGAAGACCTCTTAATATCTGAGCCCTGTATTAGTGACCCTATCAGAGTCTTGGTACAGATGTCAACTCAGGTTGAACCTGTGGCATTAGACCCTGGCAGCTAGCTAAGTGCTGAACGTTAACACTCCAACACCAACCCTCACACACTACCTATATACTAAGGCTGGGCGATATGGAGCAAAAATAATATCTCGATATTTTTTAGCTGAATGGCGATATACGATATATATCTCGATATTTTTTCTTCCCAAAAGGTAATAACAAAGAGGCAGTAATAAGTCAAATCTACGTCCCAAATGAGTTGCGCGAAGAAGAGAGGCAGGACAGGGCGGAAGTTGTTAAAAGACAAACTCAAGTAAATTCACTATTCACAGTGTTGTGCATGACCGAGTTCAAAACATTGAACAAAACACATTTTTTAATAACTTAAACGTGAATTAGTTCACATTATGTGTCATGAACGGTAGACATCACTGTAAATGAACGTTGGAATTTGTTTCCATTGAAAACTGAGTGACATCTGTTTTCTCTTTTGAAATGCAACGAGAGAAAGTTCCTCCCTCCTGTATTCTCACTGGTGCCGCTTAAATCATGCATCACCAGACAGAAATGGTTTTGACATTGTGTGCGCAATGCATTGTGGGCAACGTAGTGTCCGCATGAGAATAGTTAACATACTGGCTAGTTAATAACATACTGGCTTCCGCACGACGTTACCCGTGATGAATTGCAGCAGAGCGGTGTAGGCATAGCACTTATAAGAACGTATAGTGATTTCTAGCTTGTAGTTGTCACGTCTGGCTCCGCCCCCTTCTAGTCTCGTCGTTTTTATGTTTTCCTTGTTCTTGTTACGCCCCTCTGTTTCAGCTGTTCCGTGTTAGCTCGTCTTAGTTTTACAAGTGTGTGTGTATTGCCTATGTCCAGACTATGCTTTGCATCCCTAATGTATAGACTATACCTTCAGGGATCATTGTCGTTTCTTTATCTCCTAGTTGGTGTGTATATGTATAGACTATACCTTCAGGGATCATTGTCGTTTCTTTATCTTCTAGTTGGTGTGTATATGTCCAGACTATACCTTCAGGGATCATTGTTGTTTATTTATCTCCTAGTTGGTGTGTATATATAGCCTATGTCCAGACTATACCTTCGGGGATCATTGTCGTTTCTTTATTTCCTAGTTGGGTGTGCACGGTATTCACACCTTATCTGTGATTCGTGGTTTTGATTAGCTTCGTGTTTGTGTATGGTTAAAGTCTCTGTTCCATTTTCAGGTTCGTAGTGTTTTAGGTTTTCAGTTCATGTTTGGTCTCCATGTTCTCTAACGTGATATCGTGCCTGGCAATACATGTATGTTCTGTTAGACTTCATGTTCATGTATGGCCGTTACTTGCTTCCCGTGTGTTTGTTCATGTCAGTGTATGTAACAATTAGTTGTACTCTTGTGTTTGGTCTAGTTTTGTGCCCTTGTCATTTCCGCTGCCTTTTAGGGCGTACTCACACTAGGCTCTGCGATCCGGGCCCGGGCACGGTTGCCTGCCGAAGCACGGTTCGTTTGGCTAGTGTGAGCGCTCCAACCGTGCCCGGGCCCGGATCAGTTAACCGTGCTCGGGCCCGCTTTGAAGAGGTGGGCCAGGGCACGATTCATGTGGACTCGGGCACGGTTCGCTTCTAGTGTGAGCGCTATCCGTGCCCGGGCCCGCTTGGTGCCTCGTCTGATTGGTTCATTTCGCTGGAACTCAAACATGACATCAGTGATGCGACGCTCACGTTAAACAGTCATAGCGGCAAAGCGATTAGCAGACAATCGTTGTGTTAAATGATCGATAAATCTGTGCTTGCACCGTGTTTCTGCACTCCCAAAACGACTCCAAAAATACAATAAAAAGAGAATCATGAGCTCTATAGTGTTGTGTGAGCGCGCTTTTTTTTCCAAATAAAGCGGCGTTGTGATGACGTAAGCGTGCTCGGGCCGGGTTGATGAAGGCAGTGTGAGTGCAGGCCAGAGGGGGAGTGGGGAGGGGGGATAACCGGGCCCCAGCACGGATCCAGCAAACCGTGCCTAGTGTGAGTACGCCCATAGTGTATTAAGCGTTAGTTCTCTATTCATCATGCCACGTCATTCGCGGTCCACTCGCGTGTCGTGATGTGAAATAAAATCTAATGAGATTGTACTATCTACTTCGCATTTGTGTCCGCCCCTTGATTGCGCAACAGCCAAATCGTGAAAAAAGTATTTGAATATCTCACGAAAAAAAGTAAAATGAACTGAACTTTGAACGTGAACTGTTCATGAAATACTTCCACACTACTGATGTAGCTCCTCGTTTAGGAACTAAATCATTCACAGTGTGAGCACTGCTGCTCTCTCCGCTGTTGGCCATGGTTATTTTGCGCGCTGCACGCACAACCTGCGTCCTTGCGTCATAATGTCGCGATATAGCGAAATCCTATCGAATAAAGAAATGTACCGGTATTTTTGTGAACGATATTATATCGCCCACCCCTACTATATACCCAACCCTCACACTCCACCCATATACCCAACCATCACCCAACCATCATACTCCACCCATATACCCAACCCTCACACTCCACCCATATACCCAATCATCACCCAACCCATATTACTAGCCCTAACACCTGACTGCCACATCCAGCCCCCACACCTGATGGCCTCATCCCACTTTGCCTCAACTAAAAGTCATATTTATAAACACAATTAGGACTGACTGCATTTGTCGTGACAAGGGTTGTTTTATTCACTCCCCATTTTTCTCCTAGTCTTCCACTGGGATCCACCCTGTTTGTGAATCTCTGCTTCCCCAGAATGACCAGCAAAGCTGAAGGGAATAGCATAAGAGAAAAGAGAAAACTTTCCCAGTGGGAGGGTGGGAGGGGAGGGGGGGACAGGGCTGCAGCCATACCCCCCCCCCCCCCCCACTACCACCACCACCATCACCACCACCACTACTACCATCACCACCACCATCACCACCACCACCACCACCATCACCACCACCATCACCACCACCACCACCACCATCACCCTCACTACCACCACCACCATCACCATCACCACCATCACCACCACCATCACCATCACTACCACCATCATCACCATCATCACCACCACCATCACCACCATCTTCACCATCACCACCACCTTCACCACCACCACCACCATCACCGTCACCATCACCACCATCACCATCACCACCACCACTACTACCATCACCACCACCATCACTACTACCATCACCACCACCATCACCACCACCCTCACTACCACCAACACCATCACCACCACCACCATCACCCTCACTACCACCACCACCATCACCATCACCACCATCACCACCACCATCACCATCATCACCACCACCATCACCACCATCTTCACCATCACCACCACCATCACCACCACCACCATCACCACACCACACCACACCACCATCACCACCACCACCAAAACCCAGCACATTAATGTATTCCTGCAGTTTACATTTAACCGTTTATGAAGAAGGTATTTAGTGTAGTAGAGCCCAGGCTAAGATCACTGTCTACTGCTGCACTGATCACAGGTTCACAGGTGAGAGTGAGTTTAAACATGTCTGAAACTCCTGCTTCATACAGACCACAGACCTCCATGAACTGGGATGTTAGTCTTGAGCCGTATGGGCTGGACGGTCATATTGGCTGGGCTGAGCGTTGGGGTTTGTCTAAGGCCTGGGTTAGGGTTAACCCCATACTCTAGAGCAGCGTTTCTCAACCGGGGTGCCGCGGCACCCTGGGGTGCCGTCTGTCTTCATCGGGGGTGCCGTCAAAATATTCTGATGTGAAATAAAAAACTATAGTTTTAAAAATTGAAGTTATTATACGCTTAAAAAATCATTAAAATGTATTTCATATGACCAGATCTCTCAAGTTTGGTGGGCGTGAGCTTTTTTTCAGGCGGGGGGGATTGGAATCTGTCGCGATGGTTAGTGTAGCGGCTGTGTGTGTGTGTGTGTGTGTGTGTGTGTGTGTGTGTGGGGAGCGGGCTGGCTAAAGTCTACCAAGAAACAGCGCGATCTATATTCTGATTGGTTCAACCTGTTATAATATACAACCGATGGATTGGCTGAATATGCTGCGGTGTGCGGCGATTAGATTATTTAAAAAATAAATTAATAATAATAATATTCAAGCGTGAGAAATTCCATGTGTGGCGTGAGAGCGTGTGAAATCGCTAAATATGCGTGAGTCTCACGTTCAAAGCGTGCATATGACCTGCATATGACCAAGGTCAGCACGTGATTACGCAGGTTTCCCACTTACTGTAAGTCACATTTATCTGCTCTCTGTCTTAATAATCACTTTTTTTGTGTTATGTTGGCCGGGAGATGGTTGCAGAGAGTATGTTTTCAGGGTTGCCAACGCTCACGAATTGAGCATGAGACACACGCATTTGACCGTTTTCACACGCTCTCACGGCACACTTCCGATATCTCACATCCGAAAAAAATGTGAGATATCGGAATATATCGTGATATCGTGAGATATAAGTTGTTGACCCCCCCCCCCCCCCCCCCCCCCGGTCATCAACTTACGTCTCCACCCCCCCACCCCCCAAAGCCTGTGTTTTTAACGCATTGTAAACTGGGGTGCCTTAAAATTTTGCATGCATATAAAGGGTGCCACAACTGAAAAAAGGTTGAGAAACACTGCTCTAGAGTTAGGGTTAGGGTTAACCCCATACATAGGGTTAGGGTGAGCACTAAGGAATATGTTAGGATTAGGTATGTATGGGTGGGGTTAGGGTGAGCACTAGGGTAAACCCCACTAGGGTAAACCCCACTGCCTGGACTAAGAGTCCTGGATCGTTCTTGTGCCCACCATATTGTGCAGTGTTTTCCTGCTCTGACACACCTGAACACAGCAGCTAATTACCAAGACATTCATGAGCAGAAAGAGACAAGTGAGTGCAGGAAGCTGCTGTTGTACACAAGAGGGGGGGCAAGTCTGTTAGGGGGGTGGGGTCGTGGAAAAAAAGGAAAGGCAGAGAGTATGAAGGGTCAGGACTCGGCAGCAGTGAGTCATGGGAGAGGCAGCAGGGCGGGGGAGGGGAATACAGCAGGGTGCTGATGGAAAAGGTCGTGTTTTGGAAGAGAAGCCTTTTTCTCCCGCATGTGCTAAATAGTTTAGCATCCACTGCGCAATGTTCGTGGCTGGGATGGCAATGGCAAGGATGGAGCAGGAAGCAGGGTGGGTTTCCACCGCCCGACACTGTTGTAATGCCCAGACCAAGCGGTAAACACAGGCCAATGCAAGATGCATGCATCCTCAGCAGTTCAAACTGGATCATTACGTGGTTGTTTGGCACACGTCTGCAACAAAGCCATGTCACACTCCATTCATTCCCAGTGCATAAATACAATTCATTTCACATCAACTTAAAAACAAATGCACAAAAGCTAGTTTCCACATTTACATTCGCAACAGGACTAGTGTGGACGGCGTATCACTGAAGCAACACAATAGACTTGTTCTCCTTTTCTCTACATTTTTTTCTCTCCTTCCTTTGTATTTCTTCCTCTGGAGAACTTGGCACAGGAAGAATGTTCTTCTGTGCCTGAGGGAATTTCACAAAGAGAGGCAGTGTTGGAGCGAGGACACAACAATCAAGAACTCCATGCACAGCCGCCTCGCAGGCCTGCTGCATTCCATACGCCCCTGGGGGTGGGGCATAACTCCTTACTCCGCCCCCAGGACAGGGCCTTATAGCAATGAAAAAGGCTCAGAAAAACTAGCTCAGAACAAACCATGCATTCTTTTTCCAAGTCAAACCAGGTGTTTATTGCTTCTGAATTTCAAAAAAGTGTTTATCATAAACATAAGCTACATTAAATCACAGATCGGAATCATAGAGTCAAATGAAATATCACCTCTGCACAGATGTGTGACTGCTGGACACTTATGCATTAATGTGGTTAATGTGAACTTATGCGTACATGGGCCTTAAGCTAGTGTTTTACTTAAGTTAGGGTTTTACTCGAATGCTGTCCATGGTGTAAATGATGAGTAAACAAATCAATGTCACATATTGAAATGGAAGTTAAGCTTACATCATCCCAGAGACATCAAACAAAACCTCTATACTTGCTATTCTGTGCAAGTCTTCCTTCTTGAAGAAACTTTGTCCAAAGTATAAACTCCAGTATGCCTAAAAGTAAAGTAAAGGTTTCCCTTGTTCTGAACTGTACACAGTGCAGAGAACCTGATGAGAGGTGCAAGAGACGACTGGCTTTGTTCAGGTCAGCTTTGAGAACTCAGCGGAGCTCTGCTGACCTTATCAGCCTGACGTGTGAAAACAGCACTCAGAAAAGACCAGATCTGTGCACTCTGCCTTTATTCCTATATAAGGACTTATAACAGATCCTGGAGCAGAGGGCTCGGGAGAAGCAAGCTGTCCCAAAGCCAGAGTGCTTATCAAAGCTACAGGAGAAGATTCCCCATCCCAACAGCACAAATGGGGCAGTCATTGCCTGGTGGTAGGGAACTGGTCTTGTGACTGGAGGGTCATGGGTTCGATTCCCAGACCTGAGGCCATGACTGAGGTGCCCTTGATCAAGGTACCTAACCCCAACTGCTCCCCGGGTGCCGGGCTAGGGCTGCCCACCGCTCTGGGCACGTGTGATCCACAGCCCCCTAGTAATCACTAGTGTGTGTGTGTATGTGCACCACAGCCCCCTACTAATCACTAGTGTGTGTATGTGTGTGTATGTGTTCTAACTGCACAGATGGGTCAAATGCGGAGGACAAATTTCGATTGAGGTGTAAAATTCACAATTGACAAATATGGCACATTTTCATTTCAAATCAGTGTGTGCCAGAGCATATGTGAGCACAACTAGAGCCGATGATGCTAGCAAACAACTACCTGGTCAGGTAACTCTAAACTGACTACCTGGTCAGGTAACTCTAAACTGACTACCTGGTCAGGTAACTCTAAACTGACTAACTGGTCAGGTAACTCTAAACTGACTACCTGGTCAGGTAACTCTAAACTGACTACCTGGTCAGGTAACTCTAAACTGACTACCTGGTCAGGTAACTCTAAACTGACTACCTGGTCAGGTAACTCTAAACTGACATTTAAGGTTAGGTAGATGTTCTGCCATCTTCAGTTTCACCTCAGGCTGGATTTTGCTCTTCTGACCAGTTTGTCCACCTGCAACCATAAGCAATCTATAAAAAACCACCAGCAAATTCAAAAGACCCTCCAAGTATCTTGAAGCCTCCATTTCCCATTAGCTCATGAAGCAAGAAAGTGAAGTATAAACTCTGGGCTGCATTATTATTATTATACATTATTGTTCCTTGGCGGGAACTAAAATCTTCAGTCACAACAGCCACATACAGATATGATGCATGGTTTAAATGATTTTAGCGAACCAATCATCTGTTAATCATCTGTCGTTAATTAACGGATTGTTAATTAACTGGTCCTTTTTGTATGTATGCATGTGTCATGTGCATGTGTCAAGCTTTGTGACAATGGCTGTTGTAAAAAACACAAAAAAATGTTAAATAGTTAAATACACAAAATTTCCATAGAAACAGGATATTTCAGACAGAGGTCCTTCATAAGTTGTGCATAAAATATTATAAATAATAAATAATATAATAATTAAAATATATAAGACAATAACATAATAAATAAAAATCCAATAAATAATAATAAATATATAATAAATAATGAAACTGTATAAATAATTCCCCTCTAAATCTTTTTTTCTTTGTCCTTCAAGCTCAGGTTCTCTACCAGTATTTATATACACACACGCACACATTTTGTGTTTATCGATTTTGTGCAAAACAGTAATCAAGCAATGGTTTGACAAACTGTATAATCATACTGCTGCCCTCTGTCATCAACCTCCTAACCCTACACTGCTGAAGGAGTCATCCCTCCCTCGGCTGTCTGCAGGCCTACCAGGCCGTGCTACACACCTCTTTAAGGTCTCACTGAACCACAGCAGTCAGTCTACAGCCTTGAGTGCCTTATCTTCAAGGTTTATCTTCAAGGGTTAAACATCATATGAATTCACATACAGGTAAGACTATAGTTATATCCAGTCATATTCCATATGCTTATCATGGTATAACAGATGGCAGTTACTATGGCAATGCTCATTTTTAAATAGGTTCCACAGCCTTAGTGCCAGACACAGATTGATTCTTCACCCACAATGCATTCTTAATGCCTATCAATACAGCTGAGATGTGTGTGTGTGTGTGTGTGTGTGTGTGTGTGTGTGTGTGTGTGTGTGTGTGTGTGTGTGTGTGTGTGTGATTACATATGAAATTCCTGTCTACAGTGAATAGAAGAACAGATGCCAAAACTAAATATCATAGGTTTATATGTCCTAATCAAAGAAGAGCCACTTTATGTTTACAGCATCAAACAACTATTACCCAACAGACAAAACAGCCTGAATTTAATGCAATGGAATTTGGTCTAAACAGGATATACTGCTTCCCACCAGTGTTAATCTTGCAAAAATATTTGATTCTGCAGTAGAGACTGTAAATCAGTTCTTTCCTCTCAAAGACACACAATCTCAAATTTACCATCTTAAAGGTGAATAAAGACACTGGAGAGTATTTTACTACCATTTGTACATAGAGCCACTCATTAGGTGAGTCACATCTTTTTCAGTTGCCAGAGCTGCTCATTTAAAACAAAGTGCCTCACCCACCCATAACAAAAAAGTCAGAAAGTAAAACTGCTGTAACCCTACTGTGCCCTGTAAGAAGCCTGTAAGAAGCCCTCCTTCTCCATCAGCGTAGAGAATGCTGACAGCTCAGAGTGGCAGTCCTGGTGTGCTGCCATTATGCTGCAGTTCCTGTGGTGTGTGGTAGACAAACCAACAGTCTGCACTGGAGGAGCTATGAGCTACTGCATTATCTTAGTAATAAATCTGTGTTTTACACACACAACAAGCTTCTATTTCATAACAGAATAATAGAGTACCACATTATCAACAGCACAAGCTCTGTTCCTGTTCCTGGCATTCTCAGAAGCATTAAAGACCATCTCAGCTAGTGTCACTGGGCCCTCCGCATTTACTGGGATTTATTTAATCTAAAATCTCAAATACATTCCTCCTTAACTCCTCTATCCAACATACTTCAGCATGGGAATTGGAAATGGATCAATGGACCAACATAATGAAGTCCATCTCAAGCATTTAAAGGTGATCCGAGAAAGTAGGATGTAAGGAGGATTGATGACTGAGTCTACGTACACACACAGACTCACAGCACATAGAAACCTTGTCTTTACCAGGGCACCTGCCATAAACCTGGAACTAAAAGTTTATAATAATATAAAAATGATCAAAAACATGGTGATCAAATGAAACTTTTTATGAGAAAATCTTATCAAAGTCAACTGAATTTACAGTTTCCATAAACATACCACATTACTGAAGGCTAGAGCATGAGTTTTTAAGTATGTGATGCACACATGGAATAATGTTTTGATTTGATCATTTAGTTTGTAATTAGGCCTTAGTGTGAGCAGCTCTGTTAGGCCCAGTATCAGGTGATTCAGCAGTTCAACAAGCCAGGAATAAATGACAGCGTTAAAGTAATGCTTCAGGGAGCAAGAACTTCTCATGTGGCAAAATAATTTTGCTCTCAGTCCCTCTGTCCTCACTTTGTAAGGTTGCATGGTGGTGAGGAAGAGATGAAAGGAAAGGAAATGAGGACATGCTATGAAAGAAATGAGAAGATGTATGTAGCCACTGCTGAAAGATCATGAGTGTATCATAACACCTCAGCACAAGGAAGCACCTGCACATATCACACTAGAGACAAAGTATGATGATGTCTCCATCCTGTGCATCATGGTACCCCATCATCCACTAATGTCTCGTCTGCGCGCACACACACACACACACACATGCATGCAGACTAGGGGTGTGACGAGACACTCAGCTCACGAGATGAGACGAGACACGATATTGGGTTCACGAGAACGAGACGAGATGAGATTTAAGAACACAAATTACAAATTATATGACTGGACAACAGACTTTTATTTAACTGAGTTACACATGCATTTTGAAATGTTTTATATTAACTCTTAACATGCATGATGTAAGCATGAACTTTGAATAAACTTCTTCCTCTACAAATTGAAATTAAAATAAAATTTCATAAAAGTTAAAATAAAATAAATAAGATTAAATATTTCTCCTTTTTTCAAGTGCAAACAATATTACAGTGAGTCCCCGATTAATGACGTTGTTAGAGACTGTAAAGTCCGTCGTAACCCTAGATTTAGATACGCTTTGATCATAAATACAGTATAGAAAAAAACTATCAATGTTCTCGTGCGTACAGCATGAGAAAGAGCGATTGCGTTGCTGAGATGGGCTTATCGTACACAACACTCCACTACACTTCACTGTGCTGCCACTGCTCCTCCGTGCAACGCGCGAAATAAAATAAAAAGTCGGTCGTAACTCCAGTTCGTCGGTAACCAGACCCGTCGTTAAGAGGGTACTCACTGTATTGTAGAGTCGGGCCAATGGGCGGTGCCAGACAGTGAGGTCATTACCCATGAGCCCTTACGGCTCCGGCCCTGTTATGCATGTTATGTGATATTTATGTTTGTATAGTGTTATTAATGATTATTAATTGTGTATTGTTAGTTAAGTCACCCCGTCCATCCTTTTATGTACATGTGCATTATCTGAGTTCCCCCTCCATGTATGTGTAACGTTGCCGTCTCCGTGACCTCCCCCATGTGCAAGGCCAAGCTATTTGAGGCCTCGAGTTTCTGTGGCCTCCTTCTCGCACACCACGCCACAGTATTATGTGCAAAACAAAAAGTTCTTCTCTGTCAATACAGAGTGCAAATGGTGCAAAAAGAGCCTGACCAAGTATGTCACTGAATTTGCTGCAACTACACTGCCATGTTCATTTTTAAGAATATTAGCCTTGCCACACTGCTCCCGATATCCTTTACTGTCTCAACTTGCCAAAGCGCCTTTCTGTCCCTGCTACCTCTGTTCAAGTGAGATATGTTGATCTGAGTACTGAGCTGTGGTGGTGCTGTAAATGTCTCTGTATCCTGCTCGTATTGGCCGCGGTGTACGGCATTATTTTCATACAATGTTTGTATATGGTCAGTGTCTTATCAGTCACTCTCTTGCCATTTATCATTTCCGCTGGGTACCCAAAATGCTGCCAAACTAACGATGTGAAAGTGGTGGGGGCATCTTCAATAGTAATACCTGTATTTTCACACCTCATTCTGGCTGCTTGCTGGATCACATCTCACGAGATAGATTTTTAACGAGACAAGAAATCTCGCGAAGTTACATCTTGTGAGATCTCGTCACACCCCTAATGCAGACACATGCAGACCTAGACACAAAGACGCGCAGACCTTAAACCATTAGCTTTAGACAATTTTTCTGTATGTTGTAAAAAGCCAACAAGGCTACACAAGGCTAGCAAACATTTCTGAACCAAGCTTGATTTACATTCAGAGTGCCTCTCTTTTTTTGAAGCAATACATTTTGTCAATGTGGGCAACAGGTACATTCAAGATTGGTACTCACCCTTTGACCCACAGAGACTTTGTTGCAAAAATTGAGCTGAATGTCAAGAGGACAAATCAGAAGCCACACAGATAAACAACAAACCCAGAACATCGTCTTCCTCCAACAACAAACACAGAGCATCCCATCCTCACAGAGCATATCTGGATGACTGATAGGAGGTGTGAGTGTGCAGCTGTTAATGTTAACATGGTGATAATGATCACTTACTTAAAAGGCCTACAAACACAGGAGTGGACAATTCTCAAGAAAAGTATTCTTTGCAATAATATCTTCAATGCCATCATGTTTCATGCAAAATTCTAATGGAGCTACCGTTTTGATATTTGATCTGACAATAAAGTATTATCTAATCCAATCTTATCTTTTTCATATACACCTTGCTGAAAATTCATTGATGCAGTATTCTTAGACCTGGGCATTGTGAACCCCAGTTCTGGTTGTATACCAACTGCTAGAATTCCTGGCTCTATTTCTGGAAGAATGATTCAATTACGACCTAAGTGGAGTTAGACGTCTAACAAACACAATACTAGATGAAAGTTCAACATTTATGGAAAATTTCTACTAAAACCCCTTTTTAGTTTAGAACTAAAGATGGTCTGTGATACGAATGGTCAATACCCAATCAGCTCACAAACATAATTTGGTTGGCATAACTAAGACATGCACAGTAAGGAGAACTAATAAAGCCAAACAAGTACTCAAGCTCACCAGAACCTAAAACAACAAACAGAAATACATGACCAAGCCAATCAGAAAGGAAACAGATAATTAAGGTACAAACAAGCCCTAAGGTTGGTGCAAACACTATAATTATTGTGTGGAAATATATTCTTTATGAAGAGAGGACAAGGAGGAGCCTGAGACCCAGCTGGACAGGGCTGTGTGTGTGTGTGTGTGTGTGTGTGTGTGTGTGTGTGTGTGTGTGTGTGTGTGTGTGTGTGTGTGTGTGTGTGTGTGTGTGTGTGTGTGTGTGTGTGTGTGTGTGTTTATTAGTCAGAGCTGTCTGCTGTTCCTGAGGATCTTGTCCAGGTGTGGACTTCATGAGAGACACTTAATTGCAGCTGTCTTTGCTTGTCCTGCATGTGCGGGGACAACCATTCAAATCAAAATAACCACCATAGTACGTGAACAACAGCCTCTGTGTGAATGACTGAGCACTTCCGTTACAGATTCCTGACAAGCTTAAGCAGGCAGTTTGGAATTAGTTACAAAGCTAACGAATCTGCCATATTTCAGACTCGTATATTGGGGGAGGAGTGCACCAAGCAGCCCCTCGTTCCTCAAACGTCCAAGATCTCATAAGCAAAGAGATGTGAGTAATGAGCCCAAAATAGACTGTAAGGAGCAAACAAAGCATCTCCAAAATTACAAGGTTTGCTTTGACTAAATAAAGCACAGAAAAAAACGAAGGAGAGCTATAGCATATCTCCAGAACTGAGATACGAGTTCCTGAGTCACATGGAGTAAAGGGTTATCGGCAGCAGGCTGATGGCAAGCATCTACAGAAGGCCTCATTACTGCTGTCTTTTCCTGCCCTGTGTATTGTCATCCGCACAAAAAGATAAAGATTTGGTTCTTTTTATGACACCCTTCAGAAGTCCTCACCATTTTGCAGATAAAGACAGCAAGTCCTAGACATTCCAATTTAATATGTGCCAAGTAAAAACCTCACACATCTTTCATATAAGACTGGATTAATAACTAGGCTTTTAATAGAACAAAGTACTAGGTTGTTTAATGTTACTATGTTACAGTACACCAGTAAATTAACAATATGATAAGATACCAACATATGCAAAGATTAATGTCAATATCTGAAACAGTATATGAATACCATAATGTCAGAATCAATCTTGATAACAGATTACAAACATTACACTATTGGTTCAATTCAACTCAATACTTCTGCACCTTATCAATTTCTGCAATCTGTGATTTTCATTAGGTCAAAAAAAATCACACATCCAGTTTCTAGAATATACCACATCGCAGTCCACCGCCTTGTACTGTGGGAGGCATGACCTCTTAACCTCGCCCACCTCCCCCCACCCCTGCCCCCACCTCCAGTACAAAGGAGCTCAAGGCAGGGACGCAGAACTCCCACGCACTGTAGTGAGCTCAGGTCACTAGAAGGTGGCAGCTAACCAGAGCGACAACATTACTATTTCTCTACTAAACAGGAAAACACAACGGGACTCACCTGACCCCTAAAATGATATATTCTGGTTCTTTAGAGACGATTAACTAAACAAACCTTACCGCTCACATCCGGCCCTATTTTGGGCTAATTTCACAGGAAACGACTCCAGTGTTCTGGGTCCAGCGCTAGTGAGCAGAGCGCGTGACAAACGCCGCGCGCACCGAGGTTGACACGCGCGTGCAGGCGAGCGTTCCAACCACACCCGCAGAGAAGAGACACTCGAGTATTTATAAAGACATCACACTCATATATTTATGAAGACCACATCACACTCATCTGATCTTCCGAGCATTAAGCGCATTTAAACGCATCAGTATGGAAAGGACGCGATCTACCAAACGTTTCAGAAAATCAGATCCTCGTTGACAATCTAAAGTTTAGTCAGTTGTACAATCACTTATTTACTGTTTACAGAAAAATCCAGGAGAAGACAAAAATCAAACAAGGGTAATAAAATGTGCTTTCTATATGTGTATACTGAGCCGAAACGGTTAAGCCAAAAAACTTTTCCCTGTTGATAGAAGGTTAGCAGAAGATTCATCATTAAGATGATGCAAGGCTGATCTGAACGCAGAGCTGTTCCTCACACACGAGCTTCCTTCACATTCACCTCACACAGCTGTTGTTACAATGAGTAGATGAAACATCCAAACGGTTCACGTTTTTATAATGCAGGTCTGGGAGTGGAAACCCGTCAGTGCGAATCAGAAACATGTAGACTACCGAACAGAGAATGCCCTTATATCAACATTATATCAACGATTTAATCCGACGAACAAGTGGATCAAAACTTTTGCCTTCCACAGTAGCCAATGGTACCTGCATTAACATTTGACAAGCAGACGCAACTTTCACTCAGATTAAAGACGAGACTAACACCGAGGTCAGACTAACACTGTCGTTCGACACATTAACAGGTACCTTCGTGTTCCAGGTTCAGTTCGATATCCGAGTCGCCGTTGCTCGTTTGAAGCAGACGAATATCCTGAACAATACTTTCATTTCTGATCCGTCAACATCAGGCCAGTCCGCGATCACGGTGATAACGCGACACCGCACCGCCCGTGAGGAGTGAGCTGCTGTGAGGAGTGAGACGCACCGCGGAGTGAGCTGCACCGCGGAGTGACAGGGTGCTGGGGAGTGCAGCCGGAGCACACCCACCCTGGGGGGAGTATAGCAGCCTGACTGGGGCGCCAATTCCTAAATAGTAACACTGAGAAGTATTCACTAAATTCGATATAATCTACATACGCAAGACGTATAGCACTATGTAAAAAACATCGTTCTATTTTTTTATTTGAATCAGCACGTTTCATTATTTGGCGTTCGAAGGAAATAATGATTTATTTACAGTATTTGTCTGCATTACTTGTTTATTTTTATATTGCATCAATTACAGGAAGACGTTTGGTACCCACGCGTCCTTCAGCAGTATTTGATAACAGCATTCCTAACGTCACTTCTCTAAAGTGTGATGAAACTAACACTCAGGCTGACCCAGTGCCAGGATGTAAGTCAAGGCACCATGCCCACTTCTTAGGTTTACCAAAAGCAGTTTGAAGTCATACTGCCACATTAATAATAAACTGAAAATGCTATCTAAATGTCTGTTCTAGAAAAAATGTATAGCATATTCATTACGGTGATTACTAATGGTAGTACATTAGACAGTCATCTGAAGAAAGTGCAGTTAATCTCAAGAAGAGTAAGGTTTACATTGGGACCTCTGTGTCCCATAAACCTTTACCTGCCCCTCTTGTGATTTCATCCCCACCAGCATGATGTAAGTTTCACAAGACTCCTTCTCCTTCATATGAGCCCTATCGGCTTCATCTCTGTCTCTGTCTGATGGACAGTTTGGATGGTGTTGTGTAGCTCTACTAACAAAAGGGGTCACACCAGTTTCATCACCTGACACTGGAAGCATTTGTCTTTTTGGCACTCTAGCTAATTTATTAGTCTTCAGAGAGGCCAAAATGAAAGCTTGCTCAGTAACACAGGCTGGTTTTACCTCTACGTGATTAGGCTGTGATTTCTGCAGCAGCATAGAGCAACTGGGACACCGCACAGCTGACACACACCACCATTTCTGAAAAGGTTTCTGCAACCACATAGATCTTAATTCATCTGAGCCCTTCATGTGCAATATGGACATTGTTGCACAAATCTTTGTTCAGATTTCAAAGCAAAAGTTTAGAATTGTCTCTGGTCTCACATGTACATTATAAATGTTAAAATCCAAAAGTCTACTGTATAGAACACCAAAGATGTTGGTCTAGATTCTTGAACATCTAAGTGTCCCAGTGGCAGTGAACACAAAAAAGGCATTAGCAAAATGTAAACAATATATACATTGAGAATACATGAAGAATAATAAAATTAACCTTGAGAAATCATGTAGAAAAAGTCCTTTTCTCAACTAGTCTCCAAGTTATCATTTTCTCATAACGTGTAGTACAGTGTAGCACAGTAGTACTCATGAGTTTAGGGACGCATTTAGAAACCTTGAGAAAAAGTCTTTGACAAACAATAAGCTTAATGACTGTAATAATGTCTTTTGGCACAAAAGCACCCTGTAGGTTGTTTTATACTACATCTATAATAATGGTTTGATTGAGTTTGAGTGAGTTTAAGTGGCCATTATTAAGCTGATCTGAGGTAGGTTTATGCAAGACCATAGGCCTTTATAAATTCTGCAGAAAATTCATCATACTCCTTTCTTAAAGCATTAATCAGTAGAGGAAAGTTCAGTGAATTTTATGACCATGTATGGCCATGTCCTGGTGTGACCTCTCTTTGATTCATCTGATTGATTAGATTGAACTGTTGGCTCTGTGTCCATGTCTGTGTATGTCTGGCTATGTGCGTGTGTGTGTGCGTGCGTAAGCGTGCGTGCGTGTGTGTGGGTGCATGAGTGTGCATGTGTGTGTGTGTGTGTGCGTGCGTAAGCGTGTGTGTGTGTGTGTGTGTGTGTGTGTGTGTGTGTGGTTGCGTACACACATAATTACCCTGCCACTCTGTGGCTAAAGGTTTAACTGCGGTGAGTGCACAGTTGTTTTTCCTGGAGTGGCGAAGCAGTCTGTGAGCTGGTCTTGCTCCATCCTGCTCAAATAACATGTCCAACATTGTCCTTCTTCCTCATTCCTGATGAGATTGACCTCATCCAAAAATCTAATGCATTAATGGGGAAAAGTCTCAGGACCAAACCACCAGTTTGATCCAATATATTTTACAGTACGAGTTTATTACTAGTAGTGTCCCATGATAGTTGATTTTAGCTAAGGTTATTTGGTACAAAGACACAAAAATATTTGGACATTTGAAAGTTTTCATAACATAATAAGAAAGATGTTCATGTGTGTATGAGATGCAAAAGATAAGCAGCCAGGTGAGTTTACCCAGGAGGAATTAGTTGGAATCGATGCTGTTTTTAGAATACTTTTATAAAAACATGATCCATAAGGAAATGCCAGCCTGGGATATTTTATTATGGTTGCAGAATGCAGTGCAGTAAATAAAAAACCACTGAAATTCAAAGTACAGCAGGTTGAGTTTGAAATGGTGTCATGTGGTCTTCACCAATGCAACTGGAACTTTGATCTGTTTAAGTTTCAGGACGGTCATCGGACAGACACTGATTGTGTTCCCGTTTTATTTGGTTATTTGTCGGGAATTTCACGATTTCAATTTGATTAGTCATTATCAGTAGAGGGCGTTCTCAAAAAGCATAATAAAAAACATTAAAAAATGAGCTAATTTGTAATGCATTCCTAGTCACAGGACTAGATCAGCAGCACCTGTCTCTCAGTTAACTATGTAGCAATGTCATGCTATTTAAGAACCATTACCTATTACTGCTGAGCGTTACCTTACCTGGTACCTTACCTGGTACCTTACCTGGTACCTTACCTGGTACCTTACCTTAACTTCCCTGGTTCTGCTTTCCCATATTTTGACTTTTGCTTCCCTTCCAGACCTGGAATCCTGTTTTGCCCTCAGAGTCCTGGTAGAGATTGTTGCTTCTGCTCTGTGCGTAATCACCCTGGAGGCTGATATATCCAGTCCCCTGGGAAATATGTATGCACTACTGATATATGTGAGGCCAGGATCTCGCATTGACCAGTATCTTTTGAGAGACAGGTCACGTCAGGCGAGTGAAGCTCAGAAAATGGGCGATCTGATCTACTTCTTCGGAGCCGAAAGGTTTGGAACAAAAGTGACGGGAAAGAAGGAGAGGACATCAATAACCCCTCCAATGTCCAGAAGGCCAAAGATATCCACATGCCACCCATTCCTCAACTGAAATACCAACTTGACGATAGTCCCCCTAGGTGGGGTGAGGTTGTGGAAGCAGTGAAGAAGGCAAGAGCAGCTTCAGCTCCAGGACCAAATGGAGTTCCATACTGGCTGTATAAAAACTCCCCAAACGTCTTTTGGGTGCTATGGAAACAAATAGGGGTGACCTGCAATAGTCGCTTGTTCGACTATAGTCAACTATACCCCTAGTCGACTATGAACGCCATAGTCGAATGTACCATTCTAACTGCATGGGGGTGCCCAAGGATGCAGCTATGCATTAGTTGTTACATGAAATGTCTTTGTTTTCATTATATAGCCTTTTGTCAAATAAAATTATCCTAACTTCTGTTAATAAATAAATGATGTGTGCACATTAACAATAGGCATCTTCCTTACTACACATTAATAAATCACACCCTGCAGTTGCTCAATCCAAATGAGCGGAGCTGAACACGCTACAGGATAGTCAACATCTGAGATTATAATGGCTACTAAAAACAGGGTTCATACACTTTTTTGACAATCAATTTCCATGACTTTTCCATGACTTTTCCATGACTTTGAGGCAAATTTTAATGACTATACATTCTCTAAACATATGTGTAGACATGAAAAATAAGAAAAAATCCAGACCAAAATTCCACAGTATATCATAAATTAATGACAAGCCACATGGTTTAATTGAAAAAATAAACATTTACCGTATTTTCAATATCAATATAAACCGGAGTTACGACCTACTTTTTTTTTTTTTTCGCGCGTGCACGGAGGAGCAGTGGCAGCACTGTGGAGTGTTGTGGAGTGTTGTGTACGATAAGCTGAGGCAGCACAGGCTCCACTGCAGCCCATCTCGGCAACACGATCGCTCTTTCTCGCGTTGTACGCACGAGGACATCGTTAGTTTTTTTTCTATACTGTGTTTACGATCAAAACGTATCTAAATCTAGGGTCGCGCTTAACGACGAAAACTGCTTTATGATGGACTTTTCAGTCTCTAACCCCATCGTTAACCGTGCACATTTTGCACGCCCCGTGTCCTTGTCTTTCACAAGCCATAGCTTGTATTTGTCCAACTGAAGCAGTCATTGTTTAATCGGCATTTACCAGCATTACGCTGATTTACATCAAAGTACAATCTACAGCTCCGCTTGGAGTCCGACGCTAACGCAGTGAACTAATGTGTGAAGTTACGTTAGCGGTCCGCACAATGAAAAAAATGGCTATATTATATTTATTAATTTTTTCTTCCGGTTATCAGAACAACATACATTTATTGTGTCAAGCAAATTTCCATGACTTTTCCAAAACATTTGAGTATTTTTTATTTTTCCAAAACTTATCCAGGCCTGGAAATTGCTATTTTCAAATTCCATAACTTTTCCAGGTTTTTCATGACCGTACGAACCCTGTAAAAAAAACTTTGATAAAGATGAAAGTCTTTCATTTCGCATGACAACAACCAAAATGGTATACCATTTAAAACGCGGAAAAAAAAACAGCTCAGACGATTGGCATTTTGGTCGTGTTGTCGTCTCGTCGCGGTGCGTCTCGGCAAGTAGGCCTATAAACATTTTTTGTTGTTGTTTGCTTTTTAAACCCTGTTACCAGAACCTTTCCTTATAATTTTTTTGCTGTTGTGTGGCAATTTTTTATATTTTCAGGTAGGACATTTTGCACAGTGCCTGTCTGACAGTTCAAGATGGCGCAAGATGGCGCCAGTATGTCTGTCGGCGTGCCGTCGGTTTCTACCAACTCTGTCGCTACCTGTCTTATGTGTGTTCATGCTAGTGTCTGTCCTCCTCCATCAACTCTCTACAGTATCCGCGATCCAGTTTCAATACGATCGTGAAACTCTACTCAGCATACGATCTAACATGGATATATATGCTAAAAGGACCGGCGGAAATCGTTTCTTTCATCCGCGGTTACCCGTGGGGGCTTTAAATTATATCCGTTGCTTGTCCTGCACTACGCAAAAGAGGAAGCGCCAGAGAAAGCGGGGTAAGCGAGCTGGTGTGAGAGCAAGAATGAGAAGTTTTCCTCGCGCTCAAATCAACACTCATCTGGTGCCCGTTTACCCTAATCTACCATCGATGCTGTGCAATGGGAATCGCCGATGTTTCATGATCGACCCTCTGAATCAGAGAGTCCCTGCTCGCAGGAAAGGAGGCGTTGTTTTCCAAAACCTGCGGCGTCTCGAGTTTACACCACAGCCTGCATGCGATCGTGTCTCTATAGTGAAAATGGCACTGGCCAATGTAAGGTCAGTTTCGAACAAAGCTTTTATTTTAAATGACTTTTTTATATCTCAAGAATTGGACTTCCTATACTTGGTTGAAACGTGGCTGCGGGTGGATGACCTAAGTCAATTTTCAGATCTCTGTCCCACAGACTGCAGCTTTCTAAACTCTCCGCGGATCACCGGGCGAGGTGGAGGACTTGCAGTCATATTTAGAAATGGATTTAAATGCACTGCCCTTACTAGTGAGGCTTATACCAGTTTCGAATCACTTATGTTTAAAATTGATTCTGAGATCTCAGTGCTCTGCATCCTCATCTACAGGCCACCTAAAGCAAATAAAGACTTTATAAAAGAGTTCTCTGACTTGTTATCCTTAGTAGTCATGATATCCGACAATATCTTGATTATGGGGGATTTTAATATCCACATCTGCTGCCCTAATAAGCCTATGGTTAGTGAATTTATCCACTTATTGGATTCTTTTGATTTTATGCAATGTGTAAATGGCCCTACTCATGAGCACGGTCATACTCTTGATCTTGTTTTATCTCATGGTTTTAATGTCAGTGATATGAAAATTGCAGAATCAGCATTTTCTGATCATATGCCTGTTATGTTCAACTCACTGCTAGCTGCGCAAGCTAAGCCAGTCAGAGCCTCAGAGCTGCGTTCTAGGAAGTTTAGCCCCACTGCAGCGGTTCAGTTCTTAGCTGTATACAGAAACTGTTTGTCTTCCACTGTTCCTCACCTGAACATTGAAGACCTAACTGCTTCTTTTAAATCTTCTTGTACAAATGCACTCGATGTGGTTGCCCCTCTCAGAGTGAGAAAGACTAAATTTAAATCTCAACCATGGCTGAATGAGTCCATTAGAGCTGTTAGAAGGGAATGCAGGAAAGCTGAGCGCAAGTGGAAAAAGGACAGGCTTGTAGTGTCTTTTGAGATTCTTAAATCATGCTTGCTTAGATTCCAGGAAACTGTTAGATCTGTAAAAGCAAATTATTTTTCAGAAATCATCTCAAAAAATCAGCATAAGCCAAAATTTCTGTTTAGCACGATCAATTCTTTATTAAGTCCAGTTTCATATCATGGTCCTGAGCCATCCCAGGAAAACTGTGAAGTTTTTCAGGATTTCTTTCTGACGAAGATTGAAAATATTAGAGGTAATATATCGATTTCCACAACTAGTCCTGTCTATGAGCTGGATATCCCAATATTTGAGAAATTTGAATTAGTTTCTCTATCCCAGCTATCTGGCATTGTTTCCCACATGAAGTGCTCTACCTCTTCGGCTGATATTCTTCCATCTTGGTTATTTAAGGAATCATTTGATACCACTGGCCCTGATGTTTTATCAATCATAAATACAAGCTTGGCCTCTGGCATAGTTCCTGCATATTTTAAGCATGCAGTAGTTCAGCCACTTTTAAAAAAGCATAATCTAGATACTGGAATTCTGAATAATTATCGGCCCATATCAAAACTGCCCTTCATAGCAAAAGTTCTGGAAAAAGTTGTTTTTGGTCAGTTAGCGTCTTTTCTAGACAGCAACAACATTTATGAGATCTTTCAATCTGGTTTTAGGGCACTACATAGTACTGAGTCTACTCTTTTAAAAGTCACTAATGATCTTTTTATTAATGCCGATTCTGGTGATTGTTCAATCCTGGTCTTACTGGACCTGAGTGCAGCATTCGATACTGTGGATCATGATTTACTCATCGAACGTCTGGAACATTGTGTTGGACTTAAAGGTTTAGTTCTTAATTGGTTCACTTCTTATATTAAACAAAGAACTTTTTCTGTTAATATTGGTAATTTCTCCTCTGCCGCCACTACTCTGGCCTCCGGGGTTCCGCAAGGGTCTGTTTTAGGCCCAGTCCTCTTTTCATTATATATGCTCCCCCTTGGTCAAATAATTCGGGAACATAACATCTCATTTCACTGTTATGCAGATGATCTACAACTATACCTACCTTTAAGTTTAGGAAATTGTTCCTCCCTGGATAGACTTCACGAGTGTATCACTGACATTACAAATTGGATGACAAATAGCTTTCTCCAACTGAATGTCGCTAAAACAGAGGTCATATTAATTGGTTCCTCTATGGTAACCAAAAATTTAAAAACAAATTTGGGTTCTTTAGTCCCATTTTTAAGAACAAACGTTAAAAACCTTGGAGTAATTTTCGACTCAGAATTAAAATTTGACAAACAAATAAATGCAACGGTCAAGGCTAGTTTCTTCCAGCTTAGAACAATTGCCAAATTGAAATCATTTCTTAATGTTTTAGATATGGAAAAAGTCATCCATGCTTTTATTACTTCTAGACTGGACTATTGTAATGCACTGTATATTGGAATGCATGAAGCGTCCCTTAAACGCTTACAGTTGGTTCAAAATGCCGCAGCCAGATTATTAACTGGAGCCAAGAAAAGGGATCACATTACTCCTATCTTGGCATCCTTGCACTGGCTCCCAGTGCATTACAGAGTCCAGTATAAAGTAGCGCTGATGGTTTTTAAAGCTTTGAATGGATATGCCCCTGTTTATATAGAGAACATGCTTTGTATGTATACACCCTCGAGATCATTAAGGTCTGTATCAAAGTCACTTTTGGTGGTTCCACGAGCTCGCCTCAAGCAGAGTGGGGATCGTGCTTTTTCTGTTGCTGCACCTAAACTCTGGAATAGTCTTCCACATGACATTAGACTCACCAAATCTGTGACTGTTTTTAAATCAAAACTAAAAACATATTTTTACAAGCTAGCTTTCTGCAATTGTTAAACTGTTTTAACTGCATTTGGAGGGATGTCTTATTCTGTTTTATGTAAGTTATATGTTTTATGTGAGCATATGTTTCTATGTTATTCTATTTTATGTAAGTTATATGTTTTGAGAGCAGAGGGTATGGTGTTTCTTTGACATTGTAAAGCACTTTGGTTTTAAATTGTGCTCTATAAATAAAATTTACTTACTTACTTACTTACTAGTTCGATATGCGCACTGACGATGACTTTTTTTTTGTTAATGGTCTCCAACGTTTCATTAAAAAATAAATAAGTAAATAAATAAAGCCAACCTACCATGTTTATTCATTTATCTGAGTGTTATAGGTTTTTACTTAGAAGTAGAAAAAAGTCCTGAATTAGAACGGGATCCCTTTTAAGGTGCTCTAGATAAAAATAAAAATTATGAAAATCATGAAAAATTATGAAAAAACTATGAAAATCTCTTTTCTTCCGGCTTTCAAGAGAGGCGGTCGCACTTTATCTCTGCTCCTGCACTCCCTCCCTCCTGCCCTGCTCAGCTTAGATTCTCTGTCTTGTCTAAGTAACCAGACGCTGCTCTTCGAATATTAACAAGAAAATGGATTTGATCAGGTGGTCTCTCAACGCAATTGACACTATTTTTTCCACGAGGAGTCATGGTGCGGGAGAACCCACATGCCCGGACGGAACGTCCTCAGCTGGATATGTGCATGACTCATGGGGGACCTGGCGTAGTTTGTGTCTTGCGCCTCTCTCCCTGGAAGATGTTGAGGACGTGTACCTATTTGGAACTTTGATCGCAGTGGCTCTGCTGATTGGATTAGGCGTTGCCCTGGTGTATCGGAAAACTGAAAGAGTGGAGTCAGCTATTGAGCGTCCACGTCAAGTGCCCCACATGATTGATGCGGTGGGTAGAGCTGTTGGAACACAGACTGTGACTGTTGGAAAAAGCTTGGAGACGATCGTGGATGGAATCAATGCTCTACGTGCGAAGTTGGATCAGTTGGGAGACAGCCGACTTTAAGAGGAGTTCGTTCTCAAATTCCCAAGGACGGGCTCCTTGCTACATTCTTCATTCTTCTTATCTGCATTGGCGCCCAAACAAATTTCTCCCAGAAGGTCGTCGTCTTGGTTACCTGCTCCTACCCCCACACAGAGACTGTCAGAGATGGCTCTCGCCTTCCACCGCGAACTTTGACACAAAAACTCTGTGCCAGGCCTCTGGCTCCCCCCCCCTCCCTCTCTGAATGGATCACGCCTCTCACTGCTTACTGTCTGTGTTATCAATGCTGTATGTGCTATGGGGATTTTTTGCATGCACACAGACTGTTGTCCTGTTCGTGAGAATAATCTGTGGTCATATTTTTTTTGTCTCCTCCTAATGTTATCTCTATGTTTATCCCCCCATTCTGCGTAATCGGCGGCGCACTAGTTGCAGCGGCCACTCTGGGCTCTGGTGCTTTAACACTGGAGTTTGGAGAAACGCAATTTCGTTCAGCTGTGCACTTGTGTAAAGTCTGAATGACAATAAAGTTGACTTTGACTAGTTGAAGACACCTCTAGAAAAAAATGAAGGTGATGTGGACAAAGCAGATCATCCCAAAGGCATGGCGAAGAGCAGGAAGAGTGCTAATTCGACCCTCGGTCACAAGACCAATTCCCTACCACCAGGCCATGACTGCCCCTAATGCAGGTTGACTTGGACCAGAGGCTTATATTCCCACCTGAGATTGTTACAACTAATCTCAGGCCAGATCTGGTCCTATGGTCAACCTGGCAGTAGTCTGTTTTCATTGTGGAGTTAACTGTACCCTGGGAAGGTGCAGTTGGTGAAGCATATGAGCGGAAAAGACCGAAGTACTCTGACTTAACAGCAGACGCCGAACAACGTGGGTGGTGTGCCCGGGTGCTTCCGGTCGAGGTTGGCTATAGAGGGTTTATTGCCACATCTACAACCAAGCTGCTTAAGGAAATGGGAGTGAGAGGACAAGCCTTCCAACAAGCTGTCAAGTCACTATCAGGAGTGGCTGTACGGAGCAGCAACTGGATCTGGATGAAAAGAAAGGACTGCAACTGGGCTGCAAGATGACCACCGAGGGGTAAAAGCAGAGGGGGGCAAATCTGGGATGCCAGATGTTGCCATTGAGCCCTCTGGAGGTGTCGTGGGCCTTTCAACGAAACACCAAGGAAGGAGGGTGCCCACCTGAAGACCCCTGTGAAGCGATTACCCCTCAAACCCTAACCCCTCACCAAGTGCTGATTATTTAAGGGATTGTTGACCAGGGGGGGGCGAGCGTAGATTGTTGACGGGGGTCAACAGTAGTTGGCGAATTAGTAACTCGTGTGAGCGTGTGAAGACAGTCAAATGCGTGTTTTCCACTATGCCGGTTTTAAAAATATTAGCGCCTCGCTAGGCTTGTAAACAAACCGCGCACCACGAAGGTGTAGCAGTGTGTCGCCCTCAGAGCTGATGAGGTAACCGGTCCACAGCACAGACCGTTAGTGCAGGTGAGTGCGCGGACCGGCTGGGGAGCTGCATGAAACCAGGCAAAGAGGTTGGCCACTCCTGGTCTAGTCCTATGAACCAATTCAGGTAAGTATTGCATATTTAGACTGCTATTCAGGTAAGAATTGTATCTCCAATATTGACGTGCTGGCTACACACGTATGTACAGTGGGCCTTTCATTGAAACACCAAAGAAGGAGGGTGCCCACCTGAAGGCCCCTGTGAAGCGATTACCCCTCAAGCCCTAACCCCTCACCAAGTGCTGATTATTTAAGCCATTGTACTACCTAGTCCTATGAGCTAAACTAAACAAACTGTGTGCACTACTGATATATGTGTGCACTACTGACTGCCTTGAACGTGTCAATAAACCTCAAGTGTTTCTACATTTGGATATGCTTCTTAGGCTAGAAACATACTGTTTGCCCATGCGTTCACGTAGACAACCGGCTGCGTTGTGAATGTTACTGAGAACATACTAGCCTATGTGCAACGCGTGAAACTGGAGGCTTCCACTAGAGGGCAGAACGTAGAAAGGGCTTCGGTATTTATACACGTTCCCACATCGACTTTCAAAAATTTGTCACTGTGCAGCGGCGAGGACACATCATACAGATGTGGATAGCTCCGGACGTGGTCGCACAACTGCTCCTCAAAACTTTCCGCCATTTTGATGCTGGTTAGTGGCTACACTGCCCCTAGCGGTTTTGTGTGTATTGCACCTCGCGCATGCGTCGCGTTAACTTTTGGAGGATGTGCAAGACCTACGCGCCAAACCGACGCAGGATACGCATCAGCCATGATGCGTACGCGAACGCATAGTTAACAGCAAGTATATCTCTAGCTTTAGTTCTTCAAGGGGTTCCTTACATCAGTCCTAGACTACATTTTATAATTATAATAATAATAATCTTTATTTGTATAGCACCTTTCATACATACTAGCAACTAAAAAATGAAACAAACATAATAAAGTAATAAAATGACAAACTAGACAAAATACTGTAATAAAGTAAATAAGATGGCAAAACTGATAAAATAATTAGAACAGACATAAAATGTAAAATAATGTAATAAATTAAGTAAGACGGAAAACTATTAACTATCCAAAAACTATTTGGATATTAAAAACTAATATAAAGCTATTGGAAAACTATTAACTATCCAAAGGTTATTTACCTTTGAAAGCATTAATCTCTGCAAGGATTCTGATAACATGGGAAGAGACATTGTGTCAGTTTGTTTCTGTTGAAACCCAGTTGTAAACCAACTGACCCAGTGAAGTTTGCGAGTCTAAAAGCATCAGCACTAGGAAAGCGCAGGGTGTCCCAGTTTTCTGTGGAACTTAAGTCACATGCATTACTATTAGGGTTTTTTTTTATCTTAATACAATTAATGTGATTGGCTCCTCTGGCCTCAGATGCAACATTTCTTCCAAATCAAATGAAATTACTCGTGACTGGTGGGAGGCTTCGCAGCTCATCTGGAAAATGGCTTCATTTCTACCACTTGTGGGTTTGTGGTTGAAAATCCAATTGTTGTTACAGCTGCTGGAAGGTGCTGAGGTCTGCAGTGACTGCTGGAAGGTGCTGAGGTCTGCAGTGATTACTTCCCCTCACTGCTGATTTCAGGCAGATTAAAAACACATGATTACTATCCTGGCAGATGTGAGAAAAGTGGCATTATATAATTAGATTGGTGTGTGGACCCTGAAAAAACATTACAAATCCTGATAACATACAGTGATTATAACATGCAGTGAGGACTGATACATCTATGTATCGTGTGTTTGTGTTCAAGAGCCTGTCCAAGTTCTTTGCTGTCCAAGTTCTGAAGAGCCTCCAACCCTTGACTCTTTCACCATCAGCCTGCTTCCACCCTGCAGCCCAGCAGCTGTGTTGGGTGGGGTTCAACCCCCTTTGCTAAAGTTACATTTAAACCAGGAACTGGAAGGAAGGGCCTGCAGGGATGTGGACATGAGTATTCCAACATCAGGATCCCATTAAAGCCCAAAGGAAGAGAGGGAGGGACGGAGTGAGGGATCTTTCTCCTAGGGAGAGGAATAAATGTCAAGAATCGTGGACGCTGCATTGCCTCTCTATTACTGTTCCATTATGAACATGGTCAGAGTCCAGAAATGGGGCAGCTGGCAATGAAACACAGCAGTCTTTGTGTGTCCAGATCAGGGGTAACGCCCTCCAGGCTACAGAGAAGAACATTAGCTGCAGAAAAATGACCACTCTACCTCAAAACATGAATGTACTGTGAGGGAATTATGCACCAAGTGTATCTGTTTGAATTTTGGATTTCTTTCCAGAGTGTTTTAATGAGTTTAACTCAACCTGCAGACAGATTCTTCCTCTCCGTAGTGATTAGTCTGCTGGGGGAACACCAGGAGATACTAGCCTCACTCCTCCACTAGCTGGGGGGGACCCAAGAAGATGCCTTGGAAATTATATTACAATTAACAATCCAGTTTTCACAGCTGTTCTGCCCAGCCAAGTGTAAATACAGAACAAAAATAATACATGCAGACCAACAACAAACTAAAAATGTTTGGTAGAAATAATAGTCTCTGGAAAATCCAAAAGCAGATTGTAAAGTCATGCGAAAGTCTAGAATCCTTCAAAAACATGATCAGTATGAGTAGGTCAAAGTAGTCAGGTCAGATTTCAGATTACAGGTTATGATGTAACAGTTCCACAGATTTGTGTGTTTTTTAGTCAACACTAAATCAGTGGGGATTAGTGTTGTATCCTCTGGCTCCAGGTGAGATTTCTCAGGTGACACTGACACTTTTTGACTATAAGGAATGTCATCAGCTTTGCCACACTTCACTGATTCAGTGAGGTTATAAAGGAAGATATTCACAAACAGCTCTTTTATGTGCAGCATTCAGACTTTTCTCACACAATGTCACGTAGGGCTACGCCCCACTTTCAATCAATCAATCAATCAATCAAATTTTATTTATATAGCGCTTTTTACAACAGTTGTTGTCACAAAGCAGATTTACAAGTGCCGAGTCCTAGCCCCCAGTGAGCAAGCCAAGGGGGGAACCCATCCTCCTCTGGCCGACACCGGTCACCATGGCAACAACAACAATTTAAACAGAAAGAAATAAAGAAAAGGAAAAGATATAGTAATGTCCATCATGGTGTAGGCTCATCTGGTCAGGCAGTAGGTGGCTGGCACTGGATAAATCGCTTCTCTCTCCTCATCTCATTTTTCCTCGAGCAGGCGGGCAGCCATGTGGACAAAATAAAACAGGGAAAATTAGCTCTGTATGAGGACATATACAGGACAGATAAATTAAACACATTTCTGGAGTGTGGCAGCAACTCTGGCATTAAGTTAAACTATTACAGCCTAGCTAAAAAGTCAGAACCAGAAGGTAACATAGGCTTGGGGGCATTCTGAGACAATGGCATCCATCCACTGCACTGTCAACAAATTTGAGTGACCACGAGCAGTGACAGGACGACAGCACCAGCCCCCCAGTCTACCATAAAACCCTTCGTCTATGAACCCCTGGATCTGTACTTTTATCTAAGGGGGGATATTAATTATCAAACGCTAAACTAAATAGGTGGGTTTTCAACCTAGACTTAGTAGGAAATAAGTTCCTGGGGGTATTAAAGAGCTACCCCCTGCAGTGCTTTATATGTTAATAATAGAATTTTAAAATCAATACGGAATTTAACTGGGAGCCAATGCAGAGCTGATAGGACTGGTGTAATATGTTGAAATTTTCTAGTTCTGGTCAGAACTCTGGCTGTGGCATTTTAAACTATTTGAAGTTTATTTAGATTCCTATTTGAACATCCTGACAGTAGTGCATTGCAGTAGTCTAATCTAGAGCTAACAAAGGTGTGCACCAATTTTTCTGCATCATCCTGTGATAATGCATTTCTTAATTTGGCAATGTTGCGGAGATGTAGAAAAGCTATCCTAATTTATCAAATGATAGGTCGGAGTCGAGTATGACACCTAGGTTTTTGGCTACTGTGCCAGGTGTAATGGGATAGTCTGCAAGATTAAGCATTAGATCTGGAATTTTTTGTCTTGCGGCCTTAGGGCCCACAAGGAGAACTTCTGTTTTGTCCTCATTTAGTTGGAGGAAGTTTAGAGACATCCAGCATTTTATATCTCTTACACAGGCCTCAATTTTTCCTAAACTGAGTTTGTCATCAGGCTTGGCTGATATGTAAAGTTGAGTGTCATCTGCATAGCAGTGAAAATTGACACCGTGTTTGTTTATAACTGTGCCCAGTGGTAGCATATATAATGTAAATAATAGTGGTCCTAAGATGGAGCCTTGCGGGACCCCATATTTAACTATTGTACGTTTGGATGGAATATTATTGAGCTCTACAAACTGATGGCAATTTGTAGTGGTGGGCCATTAACGCATGGGTTAAAGCAAGAAATTTTCATTTGACTGAAATTTTTTCCTGGCAAAAGACAATGCTAGCAATTACTGAAAATGTGGTGTAGTTGGGACACGACCTCTTTTGCCTAATTCTACACAATAAACACATTTATAAAGTATATTGATCTAAACAGCCTGTGTAAGGAGAGAAGAGAGAATCTATGAAGTGACAAAATGCAACACCTGAGCAATAAATGTACATAAATCTGGGGGTCCTCTTCAGAAAACTATTTAAAGATCAAGTCAAATTTAGTGAATCCTGGTGAGTTTTAAAAGGTATGAAGCTCTCTTGTTTTTATCAAATTCACTATTCACAAAAACATAAGCCGTAAGATTACCTGCTTTAAGTAGGTATGTTACAAAAAAATTACACTGGATAGAGCTTTTAAATACAAACAGAACAAAACCATCCATGTTAAGCCTGGTTTAAGCCATTATATTTGACGCGGCGCGTGCGGGCGGCGCGGGCGCCGAAAATGACGTAATCGCGCTGGCTCCACCCGTGCGCGAGAGCCTCGCGTGCTGGTGATTCGCAAGGTCGTGCACCTCTCGAATTTTGTAACTTCGCACGCGCCGCGCCTCAGCACAATGAACAAAGTCATGTTTGCAGGGTTCATACACCTTTATAAGGTGGAATTAAAGGTAAGCATCGGCTACGCTGATGCGTTTGAGCTGCTGGCCCGTAGTACATTTTGAGTGTGCTGAGTGAACGCTGGCGCGACTTGCTGCCGCTGCTCACACGAAAATTGCTAGTTTTATTAACGCTTAACTAAGTTGTGTCCAAAGTTTTTTCTCCTTATCTTTTAAATATTTTAAAGCAAGCCTACATTGTCTGCCTGGACTATTGCTGGATTATTGCTATTGCTATTCTAGAAGAAGTTTTACACCTATGTCAAACGCGACCCCGTGGTCTTTTAACTGCAATGCAAACTAGTAAGATCCACACCTGGTCAGCGTTTGTCTGGATTCTGCTGGTACTTACTCACAAACTTATTCACAAACCTGTAATGGTCTCGCTTCAGTATTCTGTTGCTGAGCTTCTCCGTTACCGATTCAGTCGGTTTGCTGCTCCATCGGATCTACTGCTACACCCGGACATAATCTTCACTCCTCGGCGGAGATACATCCACCGCGGGTCTCGTCGGAATGTTCTTGAAGACTCATCAAAGGCAATAAAATCTATCTGGTCCATCTCTCGCCGACCCCGACGCAACACAGGTCGGACTGCTGACCACAGGGTGCTAGCCTGCCTAGCCCGGTCGGCGAACACCCCAGCTACATCATTTCCCAACTCCACTGTCAACTTCGGTCTGCTTAACATCCGCTCACTCACGAACAAAGGACATCTCATCCGAGATCTCATCACGGACCGTAAGTTTGACTTTCTCTGTTTAACAGAAACCTGGCAAGTAACCAACAACTATACACAACTCAATGAATCGACTCCATCGGGGTTTGTTTACACCTGCAAACCACGTGACACCAGTCGAGGAGGTGGTATCGCGATAATTCACAGCGAGAAGTGGAAAGTCTCGCCAGTATCTGTCCCGACCTTCTCTTCGTTTGAATTGACAGTATGTAAACTGTCTGGATCTACCCCGACCATATTTACAGTCATCTATCGCCCACCAAAACCCAACAGTACATTTTTAAATGACTTCGCCACTCTACTCACACACCTGTCAACCCTGTCACCAAATAACATTGTGTTGGGTGACTTTAATATTCATATGGACAACATAAATAACCCTCTCACCAAAGATTTTATGTGCTGTCTTGAGGGTTTTGGGTTTCAGCAGTACACCGATGCTCCCACTCACTCTAAGGGTCACATTCTGGACTTAATTTGCTGCTCAGGTGTCTCTCCTCTCGACCTTACAACTGATGAACTCCCAATAACCGACCATTTCCTCCTCTCATTCAATGTCAGTCTTTCGATAAATGTCACCAAACTTCCCCGTCTCATTTCTTTCCGTAATATTAAGGACATTAATTTGGATTCTCTCTCCTCCAGTATTAACTCCATATCTGACACTCATCACCTAACCACCCCCGACGATCTTGTTGCTCACTATAATACTGGACTTCACTCTGTACTTGACTCACTAGCCCCACTAAAAACTAAGTCTGTAACTTTCACAAATTCAGCCCCTTGGTTTACACCCGAACTTCGGCTTATGAAGGCCAAAGGACGGAAACTAGAGCGGCTCTACAAGAAAACCGGACTTTCTGCTCATAAGGAAATGTATAAAAATCATATGTTACAATATAAGGAAAACATTATTCATACCAAAACAAATCATTATACTGATATAATCTGCTCTAATGAAGGAAATGCCAAGTCACTTTTCTCATTATATAAAAATATAACCCAAGCCCCGGACTCTATCCCATCTCACCTGTACTCTACTGATTTCTGTAACTCACTCATGTCATTCTTCACTGATAAAATCCGTACAATCCACCACTCTCTTAGTTTACAATCCATTCCCAGTTTTCTCCCTGACTTTTCTCCTCCTGCTCATCCTTGGTCTGCCTTTCATCTTCCTTCTGCCTCAGAAATCTCTGATATAATCCAGAAGCTGAAGCCATCCACCTGCAAACTAGACCCTCTCCCTTCAGTTCTAGTGAAAGCCTGTCAGTCTTCACTAGTCCCTATCATCACCAACATCACACACTCTTCCCTTACCACTGGGACTGTTCCTGCTCATCTTAAGACTGCTGTAATAACTCCGATTCTGAAAAAACTTGGCGCAGACCCCACTGATTTTAATAACCTACGGCCCATCTCTAATCTACCCTTCATATAAAAAATTCTCGAAAAGGTAGTAGCTTCGCAACTTCATAATCACTTAAAAAATAATAACCTCTATGAACTGTTCCAATCTGGATTTCGTCCACTACACAGCACGGAAACTGCCCTTATAAAAGTCACCAATGACCTCCTTATGGCGGCAGATTCAGGATTACTCTCCATCCTTATCCTCCTTGACTTAAGTGCAGCATTCGATACCATCTGCCACACCACCCTCCTAAACAGACTATCTTCCATTGGTATCACTCAAACTCCCCTAAACTGGTTTAAATCATATCTCTCTTGCCGCACTCAGTTCGTTCATATCAATACATTTACTTCTCAACCTTTCCCTGTTACTTCAGGTGTGCCCCAGGGTTCTGTTTTGGGGCCCCTTCTTTTCATTATCTACCTCCTTCCTCTTGGCCATATCTTTCGTAAGCACAACATTAGTTTCCATTGTTATGCTGATGACACCCAGCTCTATTTTTCCTGTAAACCCACTCCCACTCTCCCACTCTCCACCCTTACTGATTGTTTGATGGAAATAAAATCCTGGTTCACTGCAAATCTGCTAAAATTAAACAGTGATAAAACCGAGGTTCTACTTGTTGGCACTAAATCAACACTCTCTAAAATTAACAGTCCCTCCATTGACATTGATAATACATCTGTTTTCCCTTCCTCTCAGATAAAAAGCCTGGGTGTCATCCTCGACAACTCTTTATCGTTTAAATCACATATCAATAAAATTACCCAGTCCGCTTACTTTCATCTACGTAATATCAGTCGCCTTCGTCCTGCCCTTACACCACATACCTCTGCCATCCTTGTGCACAGCCTCGTCACTTCCCGCCTTGACTATTGCAATTCCCTGCTTTTTGGTCTTCCACACAAATCTCTCCATAAGCTTCAATTGGTTCAAAACTCAGCTGCCCGTATCATCACAAAAACCCCTTCATTCCACCATATCACACCTGTACTGTCTCAGCTCCACTGGCTCCCAATCAAGTTCCGTGTAGACTATAAAATTCTTCTACTCACTTTCAAAGCCATCCATAACCTTGCCCCACCCTATCTCTCTAATCTTCTCACTGTCGCTATTCCATCTCGCACTCTCAGATCTTCCTCCTCTGTTCACCTGACTGTCCCCTCTGCCCGTCTCACCACCATGGGGAGTAGAGCTTTTAGTCGCTCTGCTCCCCGGCTTTGGAATTCGCTGCCACCTGACATAAGGAACATAAACTCACTTCTACAGTTCAGATCCTCATTAAAGACTCACCTGTACAAGATTGCTTTTAATGTTTAACTGATCCATGTTTTACTGTGTCATATTTTATTGTTTCTCTTACTTGTATTTTATGTATGAGTTTATTTATTTTTTGCTGTTGTAATTGTAAAGTGTCCTTGAGTGTTAGAAAGGCGCTATTAAATAAAATGTATTATTATTATTATTATTATAAAGCACTTGCACGTCACTTTCAAGGTCCATTTCAACACGTTTTCAATGTTACATTTAATTAAGTTAAATATTTATACATATACTCGAAATGATTCGAAATAATTCGCTTTTTATCACATTTTTTAATGGTTGTTTATCCATTAAATGTTGTTTATCCATGTGCTGTTTAATGGTTGACAATCTTAATGTCTTCACGTTCTCTCATGTTTCCTGGAATTACAAGAGGCTCGTATTTGTTAACGTAATGCAAGAAAACTGTTCAGTCAGACAGATATTTGTTGTGAAACGAAGTAGTTACAATTTCAACATTTTAAAGTACTTTAGCCTAAATTCCAGCACTTTTCAAACCTGGAACACATAGCAACATTAAAATTCTCCTGTTTTTGAGCGGTGTTTCTTTATACTACCACATATCGTTTCGGACAAGACTGCAAAAAGAATGTGACGCGTCAACTAGCCTCCGCCGTTCGCGCAAGTTTGCACGAGGTGTACAGAGTCGCGCGCTACGGTCACGTCAGGCAGGAGGGAGGTCACTTTTCTACATAATGTCCGTAAATCTGAAGGCGGAATGACCCGCAAGTCAATCAAATGACACCGCCGTCATCCACCCAGCGCTGATGAGCGCCAGTGAGAATCATATTTCGGCCACAAAAGATAGCACGCACGCGCGCGCGTGTGGTTTATTATGATTTGACGGATTTTTTCCCCAAAAAAATCAAATGACGGAAATCCGTCGTAGTGACGGAGAACTTTAACCCATGCATTAACGGCGGTCGTTAATTTGATACTCTTATCGGGCGATATAAAAATTATCACCGTTAATCTATTCTTAAAGTTGGGTTGGGAACTGGGTTAAAATGGCTAAGCAAACTATGATGACTTTCAACTTGATAGTTTAGCTCGGCTGTATTCCTAACCAAATTGCACAGTAGGGGCGAGAACGAGTTTTTAAACCTGTGAATTACAAATCGTACGTGTTTTTACATGGATGCAGCCACAAAGTCGCCAGGTTTGCTTCATGGAAAATTCATTTTTAGGAACGTAAAGTGTTACCGGAGCGGAGCTCGGAGCGGTCGTTTTCTGCATGGTCCTAGCGCTAGATTCGTCGCTAACAAATATTATATAGTGTAGTAAATATACAAAGAGCTTCAAACAATATACAAAGAGGTTCAAACAATTTTATTTATTTTTATTGTTTGACGGGACTCATTTGAGAAACTGTCGTCTCTACGTGCGCTTGAATTGTACCTTTTGAAACACGAGTCTACAAAATTTCCGCTGTTTGTTGTAGGATCGGTAACATATACAGTCTGCTTGTTTGTAACCAAGTTTTTCGTGAAGTATCACGTTTGGTGCTTTGTATGAGCTTGGAGGTGAGCCGCTTGTGCTTTGGCAGGCGTATGAGCTGGGGATGAGACGCTTCCACCGCATTACCAAGACAATGGGCGTTAATCTCTTCACAGCAGGGGAGTGGGCTACATGGACCTTACTAAGCCTTGCGAAAATTTTCGCGGCCGTCGGGTTCCTAGTGTTAAATATTTCTTTTTAACCGTTAAAACTACAGAGGACCAAAACTGACTTTTGAAAATTACGTCCGTGAGGTTAAATGTACTAAATGTTGGCTTACATTACATTTAGCTGAATAAATATGTTATTTAATGTACAGTATGTAGGCTTACAAATTCATGTTTAACTGAATAAACCGTTGAACACGAGTAGCCTACATTTTATTGAGCATGTTTTTTTTCTTCAAGTATCAAAGTGGAACAGCTTTCTCAAGCAGTCATTGATGCATTTTGGAAACAGGAGATGAGCCCCTGGTCTAATGCTCCCTCTGTATTAAGAAACCCTATCTCAAAAACTGACTTTTAGTCATTACTTGGGTAGCACGCATATGAGCCATTTTAATATAGATTAATCTAGATTAATATAGATTAATTTCAAGATTTCAGTGAGATTAATCTAGATTAAAAAAATTAATCTATGCCCACCCCTAGTCAAAAGCTGCACTAAGCCTTGATCAGAAGCAAGGAGGAGATCATTTGTTACTTTGACTAATGCTGTTTCAGTACTGTGATGGGGCCTAAAGCCAGATTGGAACTTTTCAAATATGTTATTCCTATGCAGATATAGGCATAATTGCTGGGCAACGGCTTTTTCTATGATCTTAGATATAAATGATGTGTTTGAAATGGGTCTATAATTAGATAGCACAGTCGGATCAAGATTTGGTTTCTTGATCAGAGGTTTGATAATTGCTAATTTACATGATTTGGGCATGTGACCTATTGTAATAGATGAGTTAACTATAGTTAGAAGAGGTTCAGTTACAGCTGGTAATACCTCTTTTAATAACTTTGAGGGAACTGAGTCTAGTGTGCAGGTAGTACAATTTAAGGAAGAAATTATTTTCTCTAATTCTGATTGTGGGAGTGGATGAAAAGCATCAAGTTATTCTCCCGGTATGTAATTTAAATCAATATCAGCCAAACCAGATGACATACCAGTTGTATTGCTAATAAAGGGTTTTATATTTTGTCTAATATTTTCTATTTTATTATCAAAGAAATCTATAAATACATTACTAGTGAGGTTTACTGGAATCTGAGGTTCTGTGTCTGCTTGATTTTTTGTAAGTTTAGAAATAGTATTAAAAAGAAATTAGGGTTGTTTTTATTTTTCTCAATCAGTGAGGCTAAGTATGCTGAGCGTGCTTTAGTGAGTGCCCGTTTGTATTCAATAATGCTATCCTTCCAGGCACAATACTTCCAACTTAGTAGATCGTCATTTCCGCTCTAATTTACGTGCTATTTGTTTTAAGTTTCTAGTTTGGTCAGTGTACCACGGGGCGAGCTTTTTGGATCTAGCCTTTTTATATTTTAGTGGAGCTACTATATCTAGAGCTGATCTGCAGGTATTCTCTAAGCAGTCGGTTAGACTAACTCTCCTGGATCGGATGGCGAGTGGGCTAAAGCAGTTAAATCAGGGAGGGTTTCAATAAACTGTGTTGCTGTTGATGAATTTATCGAGTGCTTTATACACTGCCGATGAGACGGGTGGGTATTTATGTTAAGGTGAAGATCGAATTGGACTAAATAGTGATCAGAGATTGCTATGGTTTGCGGAAGTTTATTTATATTATCTACGTCGATACCCAGCAATAAGATTAGATCTAGGGTATGATTTCGATAATGTGTAGGTCCTACTACGTTTTGTATAATGCCAACAGAGTTCAATATAGAAGTAAAAGCCCTTGTCAGTGGATCCTCCGCATTATCAAAATGTATGTTAAAGTCTCCTACCATTATTATTTTGTCACTACATACTGCTAAATTTGCTGCAAAATCAGTGAAATCGTTTAAGAAATCTGAGTAAGGCCCTGGTGGTCTGTATACATTGGTTAGGGAAAATGTACTTTTATTTTCAGATGGACTAATTACATTAATAGACTGCATCTCAAATGAGTTTGAGATATCTAGGTATTTCTGATGAATTTCTAAACAATCACGATAAATTATACATATTCCACCTCCTTTGCCTGACAATCTAGGTCTATGTATATAACTATATCCCACAGGAGTGGCTTCGTTTAAAGTTAAATAATCACCAGATTGAATCCACGTTTCAGTTAGACATAGAATATAAATTTTCTGGTGAGTTATAAGTTCATTTACAAAAACTGCTTTTGAGTTGAGTGATCGAAATATTGATTAATCCGATTTTCAGATCGGTCACATAGGTAATAATTGGATGTGAAGTCTGAATATTAGTTAAAAACTTAGGACGGACTATTTTCTTATGATTTAACCAGGGGCACAGACACAGTCTCAATCCTATGGGAACTTGGTGGCGCCTCTAAGCAGCTCGCAGACAGGTTTAGCTCGTTAGTCTGCGGCGTGGTCGCGACTCTGGTTAGTCAGCAGCTCCTAGTACTACCCTGCCCACTAACTAACGGGCTATGGGCTATGCTGCAGGATAACAGGGCAGCGCCATCCCGGGTGGGGTGGACACCGTCCCTGCCTAAAAGACCAGGCTTGCCCTCGAACTCTTTCCAATTATTAATAAAGCCCATTTGATTTTCGGAGCACCACTTGGACATCCAGCGGATTAGCGACATGAGCCTCCTGTATTGCTCATCGCCGCGCCGCATTGGGATGGGGCCAGAGCAGATTACGGCATCGGACATCGTCTGGGCTAATTTAATCACCTCTTTAACATTAGCCTTAGTCACCTCTGACTGCCGCAGACGTATATCGTTGGCCCCTACATGTATAACTATCCTAGAGAATCTCCTATGAGCTAACAATCTAAGGTTGCCACTAATGTCCGGCGCTCTGGCTCCCGGTAAACAGCTGACTGTAACCGCTGGAGCCCCTACAGGAATAGCGACTTTCACGTGCCGGACTATAGAGTCTCCTATGACCAGAGTCTGTGAGACAGGCTCCTCAGCGGGTGTAGCACTGAGCGGGGCAACCCTGTTGGACACATGAACCGGGGAGTGGTGCTCTGGTGGGCTAGCGCTGGCATTAGCGGTAGCTGCAGCCCTCGCTCTCCGACTACGCCGCCGAGCGTCACGCATTCGCCCCGCTGTGAGGGCTCTATCGCCGGAGTCGCGGAGGCGCTCCCTGGCGCGTCCACACCTACTACAGACCCTGTCTCTCTATCCCTCAATAATGAGTGGACGCGGCGCTCTAAGCTTTCCACTTTCGCCACGAGAGAAATAACTAAGTTGCACCTCTCACAGATACTATCGCTATTACTGTCGGTGGCGAAAGGGTCTAAACTAAACATGCCACACTCCGAACAAGGAAACAAACCGACACCAGCCATGAATGAATCAAAACACTTACCGTGTCTAGCCGATATATAAACTTACGCTAGCTGATTTGTGGAGGCAGAAAGTTGGTCAGCGGCCGGAATAAAACCTGTAAAATTTATCTAGGAAGGCAAAAAGTAAAAGATTAGCACATAAATAGATTATTATACTTTAGAATACACTCTCTACCTGTCACTCCAGGTTTCCTGCTCCTCGTGTGTGTTGTGCTCTGCTTGTCTGTCTCCATGGTTTCCCTCCATCTGCCACGCCAGTGTCATGAGTGTCTCCACCTGTGTCTAGTTTTGTTCTGTGTATTTATAGTCCCTGTGCTTCCCAGTCGGTTATCGGTTGTTTTGTTTCTTTGATCATTTGTGATTCATACTCTTCGTTCTTTTGCTCAGTCTGTTCCTTGTGCTTTTGCAATCTCCATTGTTTTGGCTCGTCGTGAGTATTATTTCCCTTAGTCCATGTACCTGCCTGTTTTGTGTTTCCCTGCCTTGTTTTGTTCTTCGTGTTATGCCCATCTATCTGTCGTGTTCTGATTGCCCTCCCGTTACGACCCGCGCCTATACTAATGACTACGGTTATGGAATCCCCTTCAATAAATGTCGCTCTCCTCAGCGTTTGTGTCCATCTCCAAGGTCTGCAACGTGCAAAGCGTTACACAGCGTTTTGTACTTTTAGATACTCTGTAGTCATTGTGATTATACTGAGCACTAAGGTTTGTTGATTAATCATACACTTTATTTAAATGCCGCCTTTTACTGGAATTTAGCAAACGTGAGGCAGTAATAAGAACTACACAGATAAAGGGATGACGGATGACTCATAGAAACTCTGCCTGCCTCAGCAATCAGGACTGAGCTTCAGGTACTGAATGAGCTGCACTCTGTTCAGACAGACTAGGTTCATGATACATGTGAATTCACCAGTCACAAATGATACAGTAATTGATCACTTTCAAAGCAAATTCCCAAAGACAGTCATACTGGCATTTATCCAAATTAAACAAAATGTGGCAGGGAGAGTTTTACAGCCAACTGATGTAATCCCATTAAAGAACTGTAATCCCATTAATCCCATTACAGTAATGGGTGTCTTGTTGAAGTTGAGTTATTGTGGTACGAATGTAGTTTTCTTTGTTGATGTGGAGTTGTACTGTGTTTTCTCATTACCATTATGGTATTCACACTGTGATGTTACAGGATATGAGGTCCAGCATAAATTACCGTTCAGGCAGGAGAGGTAGATGAGCTTGGTAATGCAAACTGTAACGCGGGGTGTACAGATCGGTACACACTGCGTAAGAAAATGAAGGGAGTATTGAACCCAAATGCCGTTAGGAACCAATTGGGATAAATGCTTATAATTAGGACTGTGTGTATGAAATAAGCACACACAAACAAAACGAAAGTCACTCTGCATACACATACCATAGCAAAACGAAACTCAAAAATGACGCGGAAAACTCGACGCGCAAAATAAACCAAACCGTGAACACACGGGAGAGAAAATAACAAAGACAACGGAAAGAATGCGGAATAACTTCAACATGTGAAAATGGAACTAAGGACGCCAGGGGAAGACTGGCAGCAGGTGAACGCCGCAAAAAAAAAAAACCCTTCCCAAAATAAAAGAGTAACGGATAGGAAGAGAGATAGCTGGAGGAAAACTTGAGAAGGGCCAGTAAGAGGCGCAGGAGGTAGACACTCGAATAAGTAATAGGTAAGTGAGAGAGATTAAGGTGGCGAGACACCTTACAATGAAAAGCAACACCAGAGAAAGCGGAGAAGGGCTGACAACGCACCGGCATGAACAAAAAGAATCAGCAGTGATCCGTTTCACCAAGCTTCCTTAAGAAGCCCTAGAAACGGCTGATCACCGCTGATTGCGCCCAGCGAGTCTAGGACTGACTTGGGTGCCTCTTGTGGAGGTAGAAGGCGTGGCATCCGAGCCAGCTCTGACACAAACTGTTTACCACGCTCATAACATGCTACATAATCAGATCTTTATAAAAATAGCAAACCTTTTTGGGATTTTTAAGTTGCATTATTTTGTATCTGTGACAAAACAATAATCTATGAGGCCCAGACATCTCTGCGCTGCCCATGGTTGTAACGGATCAAGGGGGCGGGTGTAACGCAAACGCAAGTATTTGAATAATTTATTACAGACAGCAGGCAACGGACTTAACCAAGGAAAATAAATAGGTAAACAGGCAAGTAAACTAAGGATAACATGCGACTGACCATACGGAGAACCTACAAGAATAGACAGCGTACAGACATACCCAGGCCTGATAGTTTTCAGGCGCCACGCCGGAATTCCGGCGTACCGACGTGTCTTCGAGAAAAAAAGGTTCGCTAGTGCATGAGTTAAAGTTCTCCGTCACCACGACGAATTTCCGTCATTTTAATTTTTTGGGGGAAAATCCGTCAAATCATAATAATAAACCACACGCGCGCGTTATCTGTTTTGAGGCCGAAATATGATCCTGTCACTGGCGCTCATCAGCGCTGGATGGATGACGGCGGTGTCGCTTAATTGACTTGCGGCTGATTTTCGGACATTACGTAGAGAAGTTACCTCCGTCCAGCCTTAAGTCCAGTTTGTTTTGGTCATTAATGCTCCGATTCAATCGACATAAACATCATACAGGCGGTCCCAGGGTTACGAGTTTCCCGAGTTACGATTTTTCTCCCATTTACTGTATAAATCCTTGTTTGGACCTAAGTGGTTCTGCTTCGTAAACGGAACTTGGTGTTTACCGTGGAGGACGGCGTCAGGATAGGCCTTTAGGTATTTTATCTTTATTCTGATGAAGTTGAATTTTTATCAGAAATATAAGAAAGTGGTTTTTTTGAGCTGATACAGGTGGTCAGATGATCTGGTTCATCATGGCCGTCTGTAACTTACGGCGTAAGGTGTAATACATGAACAAAAGCACAAAATGTATGTCCGAATAAACCAACACAAAATATTTATTAAATATTTTATATATTAAAACTAACTAATCATAATATTTGTAATTCTTTTAAACTTTATTTGCATAATTTCTTGTTGTCTGGTATCCTATAATTTACTAATAGTAATGAATAAATAATTGATCATGCCTGTTTTTTAACATATTGTGTCTAATTGTGTTAACAGAATCTTTAGGTTACAGCATTTTCTCAGAATATTAATAGAATTTTTTTTATATTCCACCATAATGATTACCTGACTTATAATATATATATTATAATATAGTATTCCATATATATACACACACACACACCCACCCAACCCCCCCCCCCCCCCCCACTCAGAAAAAGTTCAGGCTCAGGAATTTTTCCCACTATCACCCCTGCATACCACGACAGATACCTATAATACAGACACACCAAGCGCAAACATAATTTAAACAGGACAGGAACATCGCACAAAAATACAGACCAATACATAGAAGTATAAACACAATCGTTAGAAACATTAATCTCACGCAGGTTGAAACAGAACGGAACAGACAAGCGAATACGGATACATACACGCAGGCATACACGCGAATCTAGAGACACGCTACAACAATCCAAAACTACCGGGGAACAAACTGACGGGGAGTAGAGCACGAACGGAACAACTAAATAATTAAACAGTGAGAAACAAGAACTAAAACAGGGAAGACAAACCAGAAGTAACCCGACCAACATGAGGGAGAAGTGAAGGGAGGGCACAGGCTACTGGACATGGAGAGGAAAAGGCACAAGGGAGAATTGGAAGTATAGCAAACACAATGAGCGACATAGGGGACTGAAACAGAGGGGAATATATACACTGAGACAGGGGAGTGAACGAGACACAGGTGCGGGCACTGAAGACAGGGGCGTGACAGACAGAAGGGAAACCAAGGAAACGGGGAAACTAGGCGGGACCAGGGAGGAGGGCAGAGCTGGTATTGCTGCTGTTTTTACTATCTGTGTGCACCTCTGAGCTGCTCTCTTTGGCAACTCTACTGATACTGATGATATGGAAGGGCAAATTTTGCCCAAAAAAGCACAGGGAAATTAAAGAAGAGCATATTCCCATTAACTCCTGCCCAAATTGGACTTTAATAGACAGAACTGTACTAAACTTTCCAGTCAGTCCAAGAACAGAGTTAAATGTTTCTTATAAATAACAATTCCTCTATTATTAATGCTTAAAGTTTAAAACAGATCAAGTCCAGTAATATCTCCCTAATAAAGTGTTACTCCTATCTGGACAGTACCAGAGATCAAAGCAATAGTGAGTCACCAAAGCAATAGTGACTCAGCTCTGTTGGAGAAATTAAACTTGGTGCCTTAGCTCATCAAGCTACATGCTCATGTCAGACTAGGGTGTCCAGATGTCCTCTTTTTCCCGGACATGTCCTACTTTTGAGACCTAAAAAAATGTCCAGGTGGAATTTCAAAATCGTCCGGGATTTTGTTCGACTGCCTCAAACATAATACATTTACAGTGCAAAAGTGTTTACAAGCGAAAGCACGTTTGTCCGCCAGTTCTACGCCAATGCCGAAACGAAAGTACGTTTACAGAGGAGTTAAAGAAAAAAAAAAGTCGACATCACAAAATATAGCCTGCTGGACAATCACAGACATGTCTTAACTGAATTAATAAACCTGCCTTCATGCTTCCAAAAGCTCCACTATGCATACAAAGTCACCTACTCCTTAAGAAGCATGTTCATAAAATGGAGACGACGAGCTCCTGTGATGGCACCAGGTATGTCAGTAGACGACTTACGTGACGTACTGTCTGAGGTTCGGTGACCCTAGGTGTTAACATGTGACTGAAATAGAATGTGCCTCTGCTTGGAGGCTGAGCACTGGGTTATGTGTTCAGACAGGCATCCCATAATGGCACATAGTTATGTGCTAATGAAATGTCTATTACTGGGATCATGGGCATCGTGTAACTCTGTCAGTTTAAGTTTGTTTGATGAATTGGCCTGTCAGGGTTGACATGTGTCAAGCAGAATGTAGAAGAGCCACTTTGGGTTCATTTTGCTCACCCAGCATTGTGGGTTGTAATGTACATTGTGGGTTGTAATGTACATTGTGGGTTGTAATGTACAGTACATTCTCTGCTTACTTGCAACTAAATCCTGATACAATTACACCAAAACACTTTTAATTGATTTTCCATTTCAGTGTGACAGCAATCGAGAAACTAATTCTTGGTGGTTGACCAAGAAATACCCCAAACTGACAGTCCACATGTTTTTAGTGAGTGTGATGTTCTCTCTGCCTGTACTTATTTTTCACAGTGAAAAGTGAATGTAGTGAATGTTTGTGGGGCAGCTGGATCATTTCACTTGCAGTGACATCAGTCTGATGACTGAAGACCAAGCCAGTAAGACTCATGGTGAACTAAGTTCCTGCACACAACCTGCAACTCGTTAATGTATAATCATGTATAAGGAACAGTGTTGGGAACGTTACTTTAAAAAAGTAATTAGTTATAGTTACTCACTACTTGGTCAAAAAAGTAACTGAGTTAGTAACTGAATTACTCTATAATAAAACTCGTTACCAGAGAAAGTAACTATTTGCATTACATTTTTTAAAAAGTTATACGCCAATAAATAAGGATTTTTTGAAAAAGCAGTTTTCACAGTCAGTTGAAATGAGTAGATCAGAAAGATGTTTAACTTTTGATATTTAACAGATTTTATGCTGACAGTGCAGCATAAAATCCCAAATCTTTGTATAAAACAAAAAAAAAAGCAAATGTAAGCAGTTACACTATATAAAGTGCATTTACATCTATCAAATAAAATTAAATTCTCTCAACCTGAGACAACTGGTTTGTTCACAACAGAAGTAAATTTAACAATAAAACCTCTATTCCTAATTAAATAAATCAAATACCCAGTCTGGTAGACATTCAGGAACCTCAAGTATTTTCTTAAATAACGTTTATATCGCCACCTTGAAAATGCTAATTTTACTTTGGCTTGCTCCTGACTCGCCATTTCTGCCTCTTCTCCGTTTGTGTCTGTCTCTGGTGTGGTTCAGCGTGCGTGTAAAAACACTGGCTCTGATTGGCTACCATAACGCTTTAAGTTAAACAGGTGTTACACGAGAACTGTGACCTATCGAGATCTGTTACTCCTCACTAGCCTGGGCAGTGGTCCGCTCGGATTACTGTTAGTATATCAATATATAGTAACGCACCGCTTTTAATGACCAGTAACGTCAATGGCGTTGTAACGACAGGAAAAGTAATTAATTATATTATCCCGTTACTGACAAAATGACGCCATTACCTAACGCCGTTATTTTTAACGGCGTTATTCGCAATACTGATAAGGAATCATGGAATTCAGCCAATATATGATGTTTTCTAGTTTAAATGGGTTTCACTGGCCACACTTCATAGAAGACGGCCATGATCCTTTGAACCTTTTTTTCAGATCCTGTGATAAAGGGTTTTCCTTCACACAAATGTAGTTCCTATGATCTGTTTTGCAGGGTAGGACCTTAACACGGAAAACAATCATAACTCCCTGTCACTCTGATCAGTACTACATATGCTGCTTAGCACTCAGACACTGTTAAACTCAAATGAATAAACTGTATGATTTTTCAGATTCAGTTTTCATGTGTCCTGAAATGACCTCATTAGTTTGAAGATCACACAACTCAGTGTAACCCAGCCTGGATTCAGCCTGGACCCAGGAGACAAATACATAAATCTCTGCATCTGAGGCAGCTACCACATCAGCAGGACCAGGAGACCACATGCTGCTTCATCCAGTGTGTATGTAAACAACTATTAACCACTGACTAATTATGGAAGTATGAAGTTCCATGCTAAATGAAAAAGTAGTAATAAGGCACATTTATGTAGAACGTCCTAGGGAAAATTAAATGTTTAATTAAATGTCCTAGGCAAAATTAAATGTTTAATTAAATGTCCTAGGGAAAATTAAATGCAGGCAAATACCTACAAGTTTCTAAAATTCTATACATTTAACAAGTTAAAAAATAGAGACATGAATAATGGAAAAAGCAAAGTTTTTAAAACAGATTTTAAAACTTATAAATGATAAATGAAAGCTTTGCAAATTAAGCATGACTACAGTAAGTGTAAAAAATATAATAGTAATATTAGTAAAATATATGCCCACACTGAATAAGAGTAAAACGGTGTCAAATGCTTTTAAGACATATTTGCCGTGCCTTCGCCACGCTCCGGACGTCACAGTAGCCGGATACAAATCCTACATGTTATAGCTATTTAAAAAAATACATATTGGAGATGATTTCAATAAAATCATAAAAGTGGTTGTGATATAATAATGCTACGATTCAATCCAATGACTTTAAACAGTAATTAAAATTTTTTTTTCCGTGTTGTACCCCACATAGGCTGCATAAATTACAAGTCAGTTGTGCTCCGCTAATTATGAGGCCAGTCTAAACCAAAAATGCCAGGGCCGATTTTTTGTCCCAGTCCAGCCCTGAAAGGTAAGACATATATAGATGGACAAATGACCCTCAGGTCACCCTACCCTCCTGGGAAGACCTACCCTTGTGGGGATGTTCCATGCCGAGTGAACTACTCCACCCACCCCAGGCTCCTATAGTAGAAATTTGATTAAATTTTAAATCTTGAATTACAGACTATTTTTATTATTAATTTGTAAGACCTGTATGCTTACAAAATAGTATTAATGGTAAGCTATATTGTAACGGTGGCGGGTAGGAGCAAGGACGAGACACGAATCCTGCTTTGCAGCCAACGTCACTGCTTTATTCAACATATGACGACAGTAACACTCACACGACGTGCACACTAAAGACAACGACAAGCACACGACACTGCGCGAACGCACATTAAATAGACAAACTACATGAGCCCCGAGTGATTACGAGACGGGCCACAGGTGGGACGAATGAACACACGCAGACACAACCACACCCACGAGGAGCCACAGACGCAGACGGCAAGATGCAGACGACGTAGACACACACCCACAGGGAGGGGTCCGGAGCTGTTCCGTGACAGAACCCGCCACCAGGGGCTCGCTACTCCCGGAGCGTCTGGCGCAGCTGGAATGCCCCAAACCTACACCGACGGGCAGGTCCGGAGCCGCTGGTCTACGAGCCTCCGAGAGCCGTCACCCCCGACGGCAGGACCGCCACGAACCCCCTAAAACACCCTCCCTGGGAAGACGGGGGAAAACACGTTAGACACATTCAACGGGACATTCACAAACACACAGACTGGCACACTAACACACAGAGGCACGAAAGGGAATAACGGATTGGGCACACATACGGGAAGACTTACGAACACAGGCACACACAAACATGAAACAGGCGCCCAGCTACGCGCCAAGACGAGAGCCCAGAGGAGCGAGAGATCGGGAGCTGCGGGCACCATTCCACCTCCAGCTGTGGCTGCAGCCCCTCCGTTGGGAGCTGCGCGGCCGGCTGACGTGCCATGAGCTGCGCGGTCGGCTGACGTGCCGTGTGCTGCGCGGCCGGCTGACGTGCCGTGTACTGTGCGGCTGAAGGACGCTTCGGACGCAGAGCCACTGGCAGTCGTGCCGAAAGGGCTGTGTGGACGGTCGACCTCGGTCTCCATGTCCTCCCCCTCTTCTCCTTGGCTCCAGTCCATGGGTCGCTCCGGGCTGCCACCCCGGGTGCAGTCCATGTCGCTGTCACTGGAGCGATCGGAAGAGGGGGTCCACTTCCCCTTAGTGATCTCGACGGACAGTTCCGAGGGAGGAGGGCTCTCCTCGTTGTCTCCGCTCCAGGAGACCTCGGACGATGGGTAGTCCTCCCCACCGTAGCCCACGGTGGAGGTGTCGTCCACCGATGGGGGGTAGTCCTCCCCACCGTAGTCCACGGTGGAGGCGTCGTCCAATGACGGATAGAGATCCCCTCCACCGTAGTCCGGCTCCGCCTCCTCGTCTGGGGAGTCCTCCTCTCCCAGCTCGCTCTCGGGGTCCCTCATCAACCCGCAGAGCTCCACGGTGTTTCCCCGCTGGGGTGAGGTCTCCCTGGAGGACGGGGAGTGGTACGCCCTCCATATCCTCACCGCCTCCTGGCGGAGCCCCTCCGCCACCTCGGGGTTGTGGTGCTCCCGAGCATGACGCAGCAAGGACGCGCATACAGGGTCCCCCTCCAGCTGCGCCTGAGTAGGCGTGGGGCTGTCCGGCGTGGGCTGGTTCACCTCCACTCCACTGCCGCCCTCTGGTGGCGGACCGGTCTCACACCATGCAAGGACGCCGATCCGGACGGGCGAGCTTCCCCGCGAAGACGAGGGCGATGAGCGGTGGCGCCGCTTGCTGGTCTTCTTCTTGCCCTTTTTGGTCTTGGACTTGTGGCCGGGCATGGTGTCTCGAGTAGGCTTGTCGTTCTGTAACGGTGGCGGGTAGGAGCAAGGACGAGACACGAATCCTGCTTTGCAGCCAACGTCACTGCTTTATTCAACATACGACAGTAAACACTCACACGACGTGCACACTAAAGACAACGACAAGCACACGACACTGCGCGAACGCACATTAAATAGACAAACTACATGAGCCCCGAGTGATTACGAGACGGGCCACAGGTGGGAAGAATGAACACACGCAGACACAACCACACCCACGAGGAGCCACAGACGCAGACGGCAAGACGCAGACGACGTAGACACACGCCCACAGGGAGGGGTCCGGAGCTGTTCCGTGACATATATCTGATACATACCCACTATGTCATAATGTTCTTTTTTAGCCTTGTTGCCCTACTTGTTTTAATGCTGCTGTATATTCCAATCAAATCAAAGCCAATGCGACATAATTTTGCCAATGCACACTGAGAGGTGTAAATTAGAATGACAATAAAGTGTAAGTCTCAGTCTAATGTGATTATAGTTTTAGCTGATAATATGTGATGCATTCATGATTCAGATTCCCACTTCATTCATTTTTTGGCCTTGGTGGTTTCAGCATGTCGGGCTTGAATATCTCAGCTATAAATTTCCCTCATCTGTATGCAAACACTGTGTGACTTGTACCAGCAGGTCGTTGGTGGTGTGCACACCCATAGGCAGGTGCACTTTAGCGTGGCTTTTTTTTTGGCCTGAGGGACCTGACTACAATTACTCCACACTTTAACATGCTGTCTTTAAACATGGGAATACAAGATCCAGCAAAAAATATGTTCAATAATCATTTACAATTAATACAACAAGACAGCAAATAATTTTTTTAAACATTGTGACATAAGGAAACATATTGGAATTGTCCAATAGATTTAATAAAATAGCAATCAGTCAGTTTGTAGTTGTGACAGTACCTGCCCATCCCCACCCCCCATCCTGTCTGCAGTGTCATCCACATGACTACATGTTTATGTTGTGTTGGGGGTGTAGTCCAGTCAATGAAAGTCAGTCAACAACAGACTATGTTGGGGGTGTAGTCCAGTCAATGAAAGTCAGTCAACAACAGACTCTTTGCACAGGGCTTATTGAGCCCCAGGTTCTGGGTGGTGTGGTGTTTATCATGCCCTGTGGTGGTGTGGTGTTTATCATGCCTGCCAGCAGTCACCATCTGGTTGCACATGTATGTTGTGGTGGTGACACATGGGTGCGTGTTGAGTTTTGTTGTCTATGTTGTTCCTTTGTGTTTGTGTGGCTGGCTATCTGTCATTAATGTTATGTTTACTTATTTTGTGCATTTTTAAATTTTATTATTTTTTGCATTTATTTTCATTATATTTGTAACGTTTAAATTAAGCAGGTGAGACGCAAATGCGGGAGAAGCAGGTTTATTGAAACTATTGAATACTAACACAAAACTGAGTAATGAAGTACATACACAACGAGAGACTAACAAAAATATAGCCGCAAGCGGCGATTGGCAGGTTCACACACAAATAGGCATTTTGGCCTCAATAAGCAAAAGGAAGCCCAAAAGGTCATTTAGACCTAAAAGTGAAAAGAAGCTGTTTGGGTTTGGCTAGTGTGTGCTCTACAGATAGTGTGTGATGACATCTGCATGTGTCAGAAAGGGAGACACAGAAATAGCACATCTGGCTAGGGCTGCATCTATGTGAACAGTATAGGAAGGCCTGCATGTGTCCATACATGATTGGGCCTGTATATTACCGACAGAGAGAGATTCAGGGAGCCAGAGACTATGCTTTGTTAATTCACTCCTTGCACACCTTGCACGCCTAACATGACTGTCTGTGTATTCAAAGTATGAATGTAGTCTGCAAAGCCTGGCATTACATGACTGACATGACTGGCATGACTGACATAACTGATATGACTGGCATGACTGGAATGACATCACTGGCATGATGAACAAAAGTAACATGACTGATATGACTGACATAACTGGCATGACTGGAATGAGTGACATGACTGGCATGACTGTAATGACATGACTGATATGACTGACATGACTGTTATGACTGGACAGACATGACTGGCAATACGACTGACATTACTGGCATGACTGCATATACTATACATATACTATAGATATGCATACAAACTATACATACATTTAGGTAGAAGTGTGTGTGTGTGTGTGTGTGTGTGTGTGTGTGTATGTGTGTGTGGTAGTGTATGTACTCAAACTATGACAAGATATACTAATATATATACATACATAAGCATACATAGAAACTATACATACATATAGGTAGAAGTGTGTGTGTGTGGTAGTGTATGTACTCAAACTATGACAACATACTAATACATACATACATAAGCATATATAGAAACTATACATACATGTAGGTATAAAGGTTTGTGTGTCTGTGTGTTTGTGTGAGAGAGAGACAAAAAAGAAGCCAAATATCAGTTTGTATGAGCATGTGTTAGTCACTGAGATATGGGTGGGTATGGCTAGGGAAGTGTCATTGTGAATGCTATAGGAAGGCCTGCTTGCGCCTGTATGTGTGTGTGCCTGGTTAATAGACACAGATAGATCTAGGTAGCCAGAGCAATGTTTACTTAGGGCACAGAGATGGGAGGGGGAATGTGGGTGAGAGTGTGAGAGAGACTGAGTGTGTGAGTTTCAGCCTGCATGCGTGTGAGAAGGAGAAGGTGACAGAGGGACTTTACATGCATTTTTATGCATTGTATATAATACTGCACTGTAGAGCCATACGATAACCGATTTGGATGAAACTTGGCAAATTTGTTCAGGATGACAGTGTAAATGACTTGTGCATTTTGGTCAGAATTGGATAAAATATGAAAGAGCTTCAAGAATATGAATATTATATGTATCGATGCTGTCCATTTAAAAAATATTTAGCAAGTATAAGTGGCCTAAGATCCAAAATCTTTGGTTTTTTTTTATTTCACACTCTGTAGAGTATTATAAGACTTTGCTTGACATTATAGTATGAAAATCCTAGGAGGAGTATGAAAAGTGATTATTTCAAACTATTATTAACTGTAAATAAACTGCATTTTTTAATAGTACATGTAATGGGAAAGTTGCAAGGAATCAAAAGAGTCCAATTGCATGTTCCCAAGTGGAATTATGTAGGGGATATACTTGCTTTTTTTGCAATAGTGCCCCCCAGTGGCCAATCGACACCCGGCTGGAGTATGTCATAGGGGGCGTGCACTTGCCCACACCCAAGAGGTTTCATGCAGATCGACCAATGGTAAGCCTGTCAAACCTGTGCTGATCACTGACTGGCCGATTACGTCAGCCATTTTGGAAGTATGGCGTGTCTGCTTTAGGACCTGGTTCCCATAGGCCCATAGATGATGTCTGCCAAGTTTCATGTGGATCGGCCAATCTGAGTGCATCGGGCAAATCTTTGCATGTTATAGCGCCCCCTAGCAGGTGAGGTATGGCAACCTAGGCGAGCTGCCCCAGACCCTCAGAGGGAAGCTGTCTGTGAAGTGTCATCTCATTGCATGCGAGTTTTCTGCAGTTAGAGCTTCATATGCGCAAAATTTACTATTGAGTTTACACTCTCTCATTTGATTGGCTTATACTGACTAGGTAGTGGTGAAATTAGCATTTTTGCTGGATAGATTTTAAAGTTCAGACTCTTCTGAACGTTTTGATACCACATATGTGCATGTGTGTAAAAGATCCAGGGACTAGTTTGTGCACGATTTTGCACATTATGCAAATTAACTCGAAATCTAAGTGGGCGGAGCCAAAGGGTCCTTGAGGCTTTTTTGTTTGGTTTGAGCCAAGGAATCCATCAGAAGTGGAATTTCGTTTCTAGGACCTACGTTGTAGGAGATATGGATCAAAAGGCAAAATGCTGCGCTATAGCGCCACCATCAGGCCAATGTGGGTCATTGTCTGGGTTTCCCTCATTGCACCTCTGGTGCACCTGTCTGCCAAGTTTGGTGTTTCTGGGCCTTACGGTCTAGGCTGCAGTATGTGTTTTACAGCCTGAAAAATAATAATAAGAAGAAGAAAAAAACTCGAGCAATTACAATAGGGTTCCCACACTATGTGTGTGAACCCTAATAACTTAACCTAGAATGAGGATGCAGAATTAGCGGAGGGAACAAAGAATAACCAAAACAAACCAGAATAGGGGTGAGGGATTTGAACAAAATACCCGAGAGCAAGACCGAGCAGGAAACATGAACAGAGAAAAACGACCGACACGGAGGTGAAATACAACAGGGTTTAAATACAGAGACTAACTAAATTAACAGAGACTAACTAGACACAGGTGGGATCACTGACAACAGGGGTGTGACAGACAGAAGGAAACCACGGCAACAGAAAACAAGGTGGGACTAACACTGACAAGGCAACAGGATGACAAGGAGTGACAGCTAGTAGAGGTTTCGGAGCCCTCCGTGACTTATACTTTCTTGACAACGTCACAATGTTTTTTTTTTCTTCTTTACATCCTTCAGATTATTTTCCCCTTCAGTTAAAATTTCATAGCATGGAAAAAGAAAAAGTTGGAAAAGTACTTAAATATGTAAATTAATTAAAGTATATGTAATCCAGTTAACTTTCAACCACTTTCACAATGTCATTGTGGAATTAATACATATTGGATTATATGCACCGTATGGCCATCTAGTAATACCACTTTCCAAACAATTAAATCCTGAAGAATCCAGAAGAGCAAACACAGGTGTATAATCTAGCTATAATCTAGAATATTTCAAAGGACAAAAAAGGCTCAGTATGGAGTTGATGTATTATGGGACCACAGCAGTCTGACTTCATCACTCATGAAAATGACTACACTAGATCAGCCTCGGTGAAGCAGGTCAAAAGCACTTTGAAATTTGAAGATGAAGCTACGCTAATCAGAGACTTGCTAGGTGATGAGAGGTTTCCTTGGCGATCAAGGCCAACAGAACTGAGGAACATGACAAAGGATGATGTCATTTTAGTGAAGCAAGGAGCAAGGGGAACTCCAGATTTTCCATGTAGGCTAACTTTCTCCTATCCGCTCCTCAAGCTGCTTACAGCTGCTCCGTGTAAGACCATATGAAGTGGATTATCTAACCCACTCACTTTATCCCTCAACTACGAGGGTGTTTCCCTGGACTTGTTTTGTATGTCCTTTTCCAAAGCACATCATAAAATATTAGAAAACATATGAAGCTACATGAGGGTTTGCTAGTATATATGTGATTAATAAAACAAAATGATCAGAAAAAAATTCTGAAGTCATTATCAGATGATCTATCAGATCTATCAACATGAGCAGCTGATCTAAGCGGTCACTGTTCAGCGTGATTTAAAAACTTTCTAAACAGACTTGTGCTAAAACTCACTGCAGCACTTTAAAAGTAAAGAATCATACTACTATACTAGATGGTTGTTCCAATATTAATCAAATGGAAACAATGTAACCCAACAATTATATAATAATAATCTAATGATTTAATGTTACTGTTACTTTTGCATTTGGCTAGCTTTTTTGGGGCCACATACAAATCAATTTAGTCAACTAGAATGTGAAAGCAAACTAAAAATCTCAGGCAACTATTCAGCACATGAAAGAGAATTTCAGCAGGTATGTCATGGTGCTGTTTCTGGAACTGCTGTCTCCCAAGGCATTATGATCTCACTGACCCTGGGATTCTTTTAGAGGAAACACACTCTGTCAAAGTTCATTATGAATCTGGGCCCGTATTTATCAAACTTCTTAGAATTACTCCTAAGAATGCTGCTAAGAATTGACTTATGTCTAAAATAATTCTTAGTTAAAAGCTGAGACTAAAAGTTAGTTATCCAGCCTCTCAGTCTCACTTTAAGCGAAGTGTAGGAGCAATTCGTAAGTGTCAGTCTCAGAGCTGATTTACGACACCTGGCTGTACCGCAAAGCTGATCCTGGATGACGTCGTTTCAAAACTCCCTGCAAGAACCAATCACTGGATCGGATTTCATGTTCAAGAATATTTCCTGAGAAATGTCAAGATAAAATTCAGAAAATGTTGAAATACCTTCACATTTAACTTAATAATGTTGCAGTCATGATTTTTGTAAAATAACACAGCGTATTTACGTAGTTAATAAATAATCTTTATAAAAAATGTGTTTCCTTCTTTCTTTTGTTATACATATGTTTTCTCTGATTTATTTTGGATACTGCATACATTCTAACTGAATCACATTCAGGCGGAGGACCACCGGGCAAGCCTCTTAGCGCAGTTTGTGAGGTGGTGCAGCGTATCATGGGGGAAGACACTGTGGTGATATGTGGAATGGATCCTGCATTAATGAAATTCTAAAGTATATCTCAAAGACAATGTTTTTAAAATTTATTTAGATTTGCACACAAACACTGTGATGCTAATAAAATAATTGCATCTGTCAGTATTAAAGCTCGAGCTCCCGACCCTGCTGGCTTGAGCGCAGATTCTCCATCTGCCCCTCCCTCTCTGACAGCGCTTCCAAACACCTCCAGTCATGAATGGCCGGAGGAAAAGTGAGCGTCTGAAGGAAGTCTGGCAGAGGACTCACTCCCAAATGACATACAATAACTGACAAGGCAGAAGTCAAAGCTTAAAATTAAAGTATGAAAATCGCAGCATGAATATTACACTCTTGCACGAAAAAAAGAAAAACAAATTAACCCATGCTTATCTTAATGCCTAATTATTGTGCATATTTGTGCATTGTGCATATTTGTGTGCATATTTATATATCTATAAAATTGAAATGTGTACCTAAAATGAAGGTTCACACGCGTCTCTGTCTTCTCAGTGCCATCTCAGCCCCCTAGTGGCAACTCTTAACGACTTATGAGTCCTCTGGAGCAGTCTTAACTTTTCGGGAGAGTAAGAGTGATTCTTATACTTGAGAGTTTTGATAACTGGCACTTACACTTAACTCTGTGAGTAGGAGCAAATCTAAGAATTTTTCAGCACTTAAGTCCAAAATTCCACTCTAAGAAGTTTGATAAATATGGGCCCTGATCTGTGTTCCTTACATTTTAAGAGCTCAGACTTGTACTAAATACCAAAAGACTTTTCACACTGATACTCTAGAATTATGTATATCCACACATGTGCGTGCAAAAACATGTGCGCGCGCACACACACACACACACACACACACACACACACACACCACTCACATTATTAGAAACACCATATTAGTAACACCATATTAGTACTGGGTAAGAGTCTCATTTATAGCCTCATCAAGGCATGATTTCACAGTGTTGAAAATATTTATTTTGTCCATACTGACATGACTGCATCATATAATTGCTGCAATTTGTGAACTGCACATTCATTCTGTAAATCTCTCATTTCACCACATTCAACATCTCTACTGGGTTCAGATCTGGTGGCTGCAGACACTGAGGCACAATGAGGTCAGGATGGTCATAGTTTGAGATCATTTGTGCTTTGTAACATGACGTATGATCATGCTGAAAGTAAAAACACCAGAATGGGTGAATTGTGGCCATGAACGGATGCACATGTTAAGTAACAATACTCAAATAGCATCTAATATTTACAGTTTTCTCAGTCAATTTGTTTCATCTCTTAGATCAGAATTCAAATTCTCAAAGCTGTTCATTCAGTCTCCACATTTCTTTGTCACTTGTGCAAAGCATAATTGCATTTCTCATTGTATTTCACATTTTGCAAAGCTTTTGTACATTAAGTTGTTGTTGAAAGTAAGTTGTTGAGCGGGGGGGGGGGGGGGGGGGGGGGGGCGAACGCAAGTTATTGAGCGGGGGTGGCGAACGTAACACTTGTGACGGAGTGTTTTTTCAATAGCCCTGAAATAAATGCTACGGTTTTGTTTTGGTCCGTATCCAGTTAATCAGGAATGAGATTGGGTCCGGACAGGACTGCGTTCGGGTCCGGATCCGGACCGCGGTCCGCCAGTTGAGTACCCCTGGTTTAGATCAATCAATGGTTTCAACCGTAGTTCAGAGGTGCATCTCATGAACCTTTACTGTAATTGGCAAACATTTATTTCATTGGCATTTATGTAATTGGCTAAACACGGCAGTATCACAAAGTCTCATAATGGAAAGACAAGGCCATGTACAGGGTGAACAGCCAAGAAGAGGAGTAAGACTGTGTGGTGTAAGGCTGAGGGGACAAAACAGGAAGAGGTTTATCCCAAGTGAAATAAGGGCAACAATTGTGGACCATGTTTTACATGTAAGTCATGGTCTTACAATGGCTGAAGCTGGTCGCTGGGTACAGATTGGAAGAACAACTGTGTTCAAACATTTCATAGAGAAAATGTGTGTAATTCAGAAATGTGCTCTCTGCAGTAATACTGCACACTGATATAAATTCTGAAATGTTATTCAATTTGATGTTTTGCATTTTTTCGTTCTTATACCATACAGGATATCAAGACCAGCTCATAGGGGTGACAGGTCCCATTTTCACACCTCAACAAGAGGAGGCTGTATGTGCTCAGGTTTTCCAGTCAAACAGTTGTCTGTCTGAATTTCAATCAGATTTGTTTTTTGCAGTGTGAACAATACAGTCAAACAATATTGGTGTACAAACCGGATTCCAAAACAGTTGAGACAAATTATGAATAAAAACTGAATGTAATGATGTGGAGGTGCTAACGTCTAATATTTTATTCAGAATAGAAAACAAATCACAGATCAAAAGTTTACACTGAGAGAATATCATTTTAAGGGAAAAATATGTTGTTTCAAAATTTCATGGCATCAACAAATCCCAACGGCATCTGGTGAAACGGAGGAGGATCCAGGCCTGGAGACACCCCACAGTGCCCAGAGCCTCCACGCACTATCTGCAACACCCCAAAGCAGATCATCAGAACATCGTCGGATTTTGTGGCCCACTGCCAATAAGGAGTCAGAGTGGCAGGAGTTTGATATAGATGTTGATTCAGCCCTTGAAGCAGCAGCGAAGGGTGATGTAGAGCAGAGGCTCAGAACTATGAGCACATTCATAATACGCATTGCATCAGACAGGTTTGGCATCAAGGAACATCGTCCCACCAAGTCTACAACAGCACCAATTCCAAACCGGTGTGAGAAGATTTCTCAACTCAGCAAGGAACTGAGGATATTAAGGAGCCAGTATAAGAAGGCTAATGATGAGGAGAAGGAAGGCTTGAGGGGTGTGGTGAGGGAGAGGCTACTCACACAGGGTATCTGCACATTTTTTAATCTCAAATTCAATAACTTTTAAGACCTTTTTAATACCTCTCACAAGAAAAAATAATACCAGGGTTGCCAACTTTTCAAGATCGCTTGGAGTGAGATTTGAACCTGGAGGTGGTGGCGAGTGTAAATTGTTGGGGGGGGGGGGGGGGGGGGGGGGGGGTGAAGCGACAGCACGCGGGGACCTCGCGCAGGGCCGCACAGTAATCGCCACCGCGATTACGTCATTGTACCTCAAGTATAAACCAAGCTTGACGCGGCTCAGGGATTACGGCACATGCAGCGCCGTGCGCAGTGCCCTAGTGCCTGTACATTTACATTGTAATGGTCCAATGAAGGTCATTTCAAAACCAGGACATTTCCTCACTTCAAATCAAATCAAATCAAAGTTTATTTGTATAGCGCTTTTAACAACTCAAGTTGTCGCAAAGCAGCTTTACAGGGTTTACAAGGTTAACAATACTATGGGTCCAGAACCCTAATGAGCAAGCCAAAGGCGACAGTGGCGAGGAAAAACTCCCTATGATGGTGGGGAATAGGAAGAAACCTCGGGAGAACCAAGACTCAAAAGGGAACCCATCCTCCATTGGCCGGCCCGTTAACACACAAATACACAAGTCACACATAATTCACACAATCAGACTAGGTAAAAGGTAGAATTGAAAGTTCTGGGTTTTGATATGGTCACTGTAAATGTCTGTTGATGAATGCCAGGCTTTCATTCCGTGTCGGAGCAGTGATGCTGGTATTGTAGGCTCCGACTGCAGTGTTACTCCCCAGGTGAACCCCGGTATCATCACATCCACCAGCAGCCAGACCATCCCCCAGGTGCCTGCAGGTGCCTGTATCCAATCGTCTTGGGTAGAGCCATGCAAGAAGATAGATAATACAGACTGAGTGGACATGAATTTAAACCACCGTTGATTTAAATGTACGTAGCTCACGTGCCAGTGATCAGCATGTGGCTCCGGCAGACTAATCTATAGCAGCATAACTAAAGGGAGGGGTTCAGAGGTGACCACAGGCATGAGGGCTCACTGAGACATTGCTTTCCAGTCATGTCATAGTCACAAATAGAGTGATGCCAAGACACAGCTGGATGACAGCATCAACATCTCAGATCACCAGAAATCTCAACGTCTGGGAGCCCCCAAGCCCCTACACCTTACAAGGGGAATTTTAGCTGAAGGCTTGACTAAACAGGTGAGTCTTAAGTCTAGATTAAAAAATTGGAACTGTGTCAGAGTCTCAGATTGGAGCTGGAAGGCTATTCCATAATTGAGGGGCTTTAAAAGAGAAAGCTCTGCCTCCGGCTGTAGTTTTACTAATTTTTGGAACTACGAGAAATCCAGCATTTTGGGAGCGCAAAGGGCGAGATGGGTTGTAGTAATCAATGAGTTCACTCAGATATTGTGGGGCAAGACCATTTAACGCCTTATAGGTTAACAGGAGAACTTTAAATTCAATGCGATATTTAATCGGCAGCCAGTGTAGTGCGGCGAGAGTGGGACTAATATGATCGAATTTCCTAGCCTTGGTTAGGACTCTAGCTGCGGCATTTTGTACAAGTTGTAGCTTCTTTATGGACTGTTTAGAGCATCCAATTAGAAGACTATTACAGTAGTCCAATCTCGACGAGACAAAAGCATGAACTAGCTTCTCTGCATCAGCTAATGAAAGTAAGTGTCTCAGCTTGGCAATATTACATAAATGGAAAAAGGCAGCCTTAGTGACATTGCATACATGTGTGTCAAATGAAAGATCAGAATCAATAGTGACACCTAAACTTTTTGCAGTAGATTTTGGTGTTACTGTAAAACCATCTAGGGTAAGGGGAATATCAGCCCAATTGCTTCTAACAGCTTTAGGCCCAAGAATCAGTACCTCAGTCTTGTCAGAATTTAGTTTAAGAAAATTAGACGCCATCCAGTTATCCAGTAATATCCTGGACGCAGTTCTCAATCTTGAGAGTTGTGGTGGTATCATCTGGATTAGAAGATATATACAACTGAGTATCATCTGCGTAGCAATGGAAGCTAATACCATGCCTACGAATGATAGTGCCCAGTGGTAGCATATATAATGAGAATAATATGGGGCCCAGTACAGATCCTTGTGGGACACCATACTTTACTTTAGAATGCTCAGAGCATTCGTTATTTACTAGCACAAATTGGTAACGATCTGTCAGGTAGGACCTGAACCAGGAGAGAGCTTGACCTCTTATGCCAATGAGTGTCTCCAGTCTATTAAGTAGAATATTATGATCAATGGTGTCAAAAGCAGCACTGAGGTCTAGCAGTATGAGAAACGAAATGTGTCCTTTATCAGAGGATATTAAGAGATCATTCAGTACTTTAGTTAGTGCTGTTTCAGTGCTGTGATGAGCTCTAAATCCAGACTGAAATAACTCTAAGACATGTTCTGTCTGTAAGAAGGAAGAGAGTTGTGAAGAAACTACTTTCTCTAAAATTTTGGATATGAATGACAGATTAGAAATTGGCCTATAGTTGGACAGTTCTTGGGGGTTAAGTCCAGGTTTTTTAATTAGCGGCTTGATGACTGCAAGTTTAAATGAACTGGGAACGTAGCCCAGGCTCAGAGAATAATTTATTATAGTAAGCAATGGTTCTACATTGCTGTGCAGTAATTCTTTAAGTAGTTGGGTTGGTACAGCATCTAGTATGCATGTGGAGGGTTTAGCAGATTTCACCAGTGAAATAAGCTCCTCACAACCAATTGGGGAGAAGGACTCTAACAGGGCATCAGAGCTGACCAGACAGCTGTCAAGGTGCATTGGCATGTTGACAGGCTCTGAGATAGCACCAGTAATGTTTTCCCTAATTTTATCAATCTTATCATTAAAGAATTTCATAAAATTGTTACTGCTACACTCTAGTGGAATAAGAGAATTGTTTTGTTCATGACTCCTCGTAAGGCTGGAAACAGTTTTAAAAAGGAGTCCTGAATTGTTTTTATGTTTTTCTATTAAGGCCGATAAGTATAAGGACTTTGCCATATGGAGGGCATGCTTATATTCAATAAGGCTGCTTTTCCATGATAGTCTATACACTTCTAACTTCATATTTCGCCATTTACGTTCCAGGATCCGCGCGGCTCGTTTGAGGCTACGCGTGTGCTCATTGTACCATGGCGCTATTCTTCTCTCCGTGGCTCTCTTATATCGTAGTGGTGCAACTTTGTCTAAAGCTGTACGAAGGGAAGTCTCGACGTGCTCGGTGAAACGCTCTAGTCCTTCTGGAGCTACAAGTGGATCAGTGTTTGACAGACCCGGTAAAATATCAGTGAGCGCGGCTATGGTGCTGGGTGTTATAGCTCGTTTAATTTGATAGCGGGGTGGCCGATGAACACAGTCAGTTAAACACAACTCGTATGTTATGAGGCTGTGGTCAGAAACAGCCTCACTCTGAGGAAGAATTGCTAAACTGGATATGTCAATACCAAATGACAAGACCAAGTCTAAAGTATGACTACAGTTATGCGTAGGACCCACCACATTCTGAGTGATACCCATTGAATGAATTGAATGGCTTGAAAATGAATGCTAAAAGAGTCACACCGATTTTCAAAATGGATATTAAAATCACCCACTATAATCACCTTATCGGCTGATAGCACTACATGAGACAGGAAGTCTGAAAACTCCTGCAAGAACTCAGAGTATGAACCAGGGGGGCGGTAAATAGTAATTAACATAAACGACTGTGACACTTTGTTGCTTGTTAAATTTGAAACATTTGATACAGTGAGGATGAGGTGTTCAAAAGAATTAACCTTGAAGCCAAATTTTTGAGAAATGCCTATATCAGAGTCATATATTGTGGCGACCCCACCTCCTCGACCATTTGGAGGAATGGTCACTTAAAAAAAAAACACCCGGGACAGGACGTGAAATACGTCCCGGGAAATACGGACGTTTGGTCGCCCTACACAGTAGACAAACCATTTTAGGCACTTACAGTTAAACTGCAGTTAGCAGCGAATGACTCGATATGCATATTACTATTACGGGTGCCATCATATCGCTTGTGTTTTTCAGATTTCATATGAGAATCCAGCGCTTTACAGCCCATTGTACCAAGTTTGAATGTTTTTCGGCAAGTTCACATTGCGCCTCATAATAATCACTGGAAGGTTTCAGCCAGCCACAATATTTTTCATCCTCCAGTCACTTCACTGAATGGACATTTACCCATGTCTGCATCGGAGCCTTGAATTGTTGTTCCCGCCGCAGGCCTCAAATAAGAAAAGCAGCTTGTTAGGCAGCTAAAGCATCGTCTGCTGTTTCCACCTGTTAGGTGACGTACTACTGCCATTAGGCGGAGTATACGGCCGTTGCGGAAATTATAATTATGGTGGGATATAGATCGGTAAAATAAAACAGAAAAACTGAGCAACACACTTATTTAATGCCTCCCCTCCTAAAATTCCAGACATTTTAAGACCTTGAATATGTAAAACTAAATTTAAGACATTTTAAGACTTTTTAAGGACCCGCGGGTACCCTGGTCACCCTCCGTCGGGCCGAGTGGCACAGGAAGAGGGGCAAGAAGAGGGCTCGAAAACGCAATGCCTTCATCGCAAACCCATTTGGCTTTACAAAGAAGCTGCTGGGGGAGAAACACAGTGGTCAGCTCTCATGTCCGAAGGAAGACATCAACCGCTACTTAAGCAACACCTATAGCGACAGCATGAGAGACCAAGATCTCGGCCACTGTGAAGGCCTTGTATGCCCTCCTGAACCTAGCACCCCATTTTACATTAGCGCACCCACCCTGAAGGAAGGGAAAGACGTCATCAAAGCTTCCAGAGCAGCATCTGCACCAGGCCCAAGTGGGGTTCCATACAAGGTCTTCAAACAGTGCCCCCGTCTGCTGGAACGCCTATGGAAGATCTTCAGTTGTCTGGAAAAGAGGGAAAGTACCCCAGCAGTGGAAGCATGCAGAGGGAGTATGGATCACCAAGGAGGAGAACGCCAAGGGCATTGAGCAGTTCAGAACAATCTCCCTTCTCAGCGCAGAGTGCAAGGCCTTCTTCAAGATCATCTCCAACCGCCTCGCAAGATTTCTGTTGAAGAACTCCTACATCGACACCTCTGTGCAAAAAGGCGGAGTCCAAGGAGTCCCAGGTTGTATTGAGCACACTGGCGTAGTGACCCAGCTGATCCATGAAGCTAGGGAGGGCAGGGGAGATCTGGCAGTACTTTGGCTGGACCTTGCCAATGCTTACGGTTCACATAAGTTGGTGGAATTGTCCCTGAGTAAATACCATGTTCCAGAGAAGGTGCGCCATCTCATCCTCAACTATTATAACCATTTTACCTTGAGGGTGTCCTCTGAGGCATTAACATCAGACTGGCATCGTCTGGAAAAAGGCATCATCACCGGCTGCACAATCTCTGTGTCCCTGTTTGCCCTTGCAATGAATATGCTGGTTAAGTCAGCAGAAGTGGAGTGCCGAGGTCCATTGTCCAGATCTGGTACCCGTCAGCCACCGATAAGAGCTTTCATGGACGATCTCACGGTAACCACAACATCAGTGCCTGGATGCAGATGGCTCCTGCAAGGTCTGGATCGACTCATCACGTGGGCAAGAATGAGCTTCAAGCCGGGGAAGTCCAGGTCCTTGGTCCTGAGGAAAGGGAAAGTGACAAACCGCTTCCGATTCAGTCTGGGAAAAATCACCATTCCATCTGTGTCCGAAAAACCAGTGAAGAGGCTTGGAAAGCTCTTCACTGGCGATCTGAAAGACACAAGTGCTCGCCAAGCAACCAGCGACAACCTCAACCAGTGGCTCTTAGCTGTGGACAAGTCTGGACTTCCTGGGAAGTTTAAGGTTTGGATCTATCAGCACAACATCCTGCCTCGTCTCCGTCTCCTTTGGCCACTGCTGATGTATGAAATCCCAGTCACAACTGTGGAGGGCTTTGAAAGAAAGGTCAGCCAGTACCTGCGCAGGTGGCTGGGCCTGCCACGGAGTCTGAGCAGTATCGCACTGTTTGGGCAGGGCTGGGCAGCATCCAGAAGCTTTGCTTCAGCAGAGCTAAAGGAAAGGAAAGGCGGAAGCTCATACAGGAGGAGGTTTGGGCAGAGGTGGAAGAGGCCCGTTTCAGCAGAATGGTGGGCATGAGCAAGCAGGGGCCTTGACCAAGTGGGAGAATGTCACAAGCCGGAAAATTACATGGACTGATCTGTGGAAGGCAGAACCACATAATTTCAAGTATCTTGTCCAATCGCTATATGATATCCTCCCAAGCCCTGCTAACCTGTTTACCTGGGGCCTAACACACTCACCTCTCAGTTCCCTGGGAGGATAGAATGGAGGAAGCCCAGGAGAGGAAGAGAGGAAAATGTGGCCTTGTGGCCGAGTGCCGGAGGAATGGGTGGAAAGCCCGCTGCCAGCCAATCGAGGCTTTGCAGGCAGATCCCTACACTGTGTCCTTGGACTCCTAGGGATTCGCGGACTGCATAGGCGAAGAGCCACCAAGAACATCTTGGAAGCAGCTGAGAAGGCTTCACGGTGGCTCTGGTTGAAGAGGGGGTAGGCGTGGCATAGTGCGCTACCTGGACACAAGTTGGGGGACTGATCACCCCCGGCTGGGTCGCCCGAGTGAGGGTGTATGACTAAGACCCGAAACACCCAATGATCTCGGGAGAGTCACTGAAGATGTGTCCAGGTTGCACCACCAGGTGTATCAAATGTCTAAGTCTTGTACGTATGCACCGTTAGTAGGCCTACATGAGGCCCCTGGCTGGCCATTTCAGTACCCAGATCCTTGACAGTGGCATTCCTGTTTGAGGTGAAGTGACATTTAAGGGCCTGGATAAGATTAATTGTTCTTCCAGCTGTTCGTTATATGCTCATTTTCCTTTTTCCAGCCACTTATTGCTACTTGTCCCAACTTTTTTGGCATTTGTTGACACTGTGAAATTTTTAAACAACATATTTTTCCTTTAAAATCTATGTTCTATTGCGAATAAAATATTGACATTTGCCATCTCCACATCATTGCATTCAGTTTTTATTCACAATTTGTTTAGTGTCCCAACTTTTTTGGAATTTGATTCCAGTCCAATTTCTTGCTATCAGTCTCCCACATACAGTCATGTGTAACTTTGTGTTCTGTGTAAGTTTGTATTTTGTGTAACGTATTGTTTCATTTCATATACCGCAGCATTGAAATGAAATGAAATGAAATGTGCCATATATGTATAGCACCTTTCATACATACATGCAACTCACAGTGCTTCACAGAATAAATAAAAAAAAACATTATTGAAATCAAAAGCTAGTTTCCATCAGAATATACTCAGTCTGCACAACATGAGAAGTATTTTGACTGCCTTGTTCATAGGCAATGGCACACCGACTAGATACTCTGATGGTACTAACAAATTGATTGACCTAAATATTTGCTTTAACAAAGAATTCTGAGTGAAGTGTGTGTTTTGAGAAATGTAAACCATGATGTGAGAAAACTCAAAACTTAAAAAACAAATTAAAACTTAGTTTTTAACTGGAAACTGGAAGGATAGCCTTATTCAATACAAAAGGGCACTCATTAAAGCACGCTCAGGATACTTAGCCTCATTGATTGAGAATAAAACCAATCCTAGATTTCTTTTTAGTACTGTTTCTAAACTTACAAAAAATCAAGCAGGCACTGAATCTCAGATTCCAGGAAACCTAACTAGTAATGTCTTTATGGATTTCTTTGATAATAAAATAGAGAATATTAGACAAAATATAAAACCTTTTTATAGGTAATCCAACTGGTCTGTCATCTGGTTTGGTTGATACTGAACTAAATTTTGCATTAGGAGAAACGCTTGAAGCTTTTCATCCACTCCCACAACCAGAATTTGAGAAAATAATTTCATCATTAAATTTTACTACTTACACATTAGACTCAGTTCCAAGACCATAGAAAACCCTGTAGCCCAACAATTGTGCTTATATCTGCACAGGAATCACATATTTGAAAAATTCCAATCTGGATTTAGGCCCCATCACAGTACTGAAACAGCATTAGTCAAAGTAACAAATGATCTCCTCCTTGCCTCAGATCAAGGCTATGTATCTTTATTAGTGCTTCTCGATCTTAGTGCAGCCCTCGACACAATAGACCACAGGATCTTGCTATAATGGTTAGAAAACTGGGTTGGAATCTCAGGTACAGCCCTTTTATGGTTTAATTTTAACGAATCGATATCAGTTTATAGAGCTTAATAATATTCCCTCCAAATGCACAAAAGTGAAATATGGAGTCCCGCAAGGCTCCATGTTAGGACCAGTCAAAATCAGTCAAATTTATTTATATAGCGCTTTTCACAACACACGTCGCAAAGCAGTTTACAATCATATGGCTCCAGATCCCTAATAATAATAATAATAATCTTTATTTGTATAGCACATTTCATACATACATGCAACTCACAGTGCTTCACAGAATAAATAAAAAGAAACATTAAAAGGAAGCAAAGATAATGTCACGTTGAGGACCCCGGCCACTCCCTTTTGGGCGTGTGTTTACATTGTCTGCGTCTCCTAGTCTGCATCTGTGGATCTCCGTGGGTGCAGTTGTGTCTTGTGCTGATTCGTCTCACCTGCTCGTATCGTCATCACGTGGGGTTAATGTGGTTTGTTATTTAATGTGCGTTCGCGCAGTGTCCTGTGCTCGTCGTTGTCAGAGTCAGAGTCATAAAGTCTCTCGTTGGACTCGTGCGGTGCGGGGGGGAGGAAGAGGCACGGTGGTGCCGCTTGCTGGGGCGCTTGCCTTTCTTTGGCCGGGTGGCATAACCTGGCATGCTGTCTTTTGCGGCTCGTCCTTCTGTGACGTTGGCGGTGGCGTTGGCGGTTAATATTTTTTTAAGTATCGTATCGAAGTTGTAATTCTTAGTATCGTGACAAGACTAGCGCATTATATAGCTGTCCTTTTACACGTTTGTAATGTGAACATTGGCTGTGAGGCCAGGGATGCTCGGTAGGTTTTTCTGTCACCATACTTTCTTGCTATGGTGGAGAAAGTTTGCGTATGTGATCACGTGACTGACCGGCTTCATTTGATTGGTCACTCATACTCGGGTGACGAGACGTTGGTCAGTCTTCTCACTGAAAAGACGAATGATTTACAAAACGAAAGTAACGGTAGCGCGCGGCGCAAATCCGATTGTAACGGAGTAAAAGTCGCGTTTTTCTCACCACATATCTACTCAAGTAAAAGTAGAAGCCTTTCATATTAAAACTACTCCTACAAGTACATTTTTGTCCAAAAAGCTACTTGAGTAAATGTAACGGAGTAAATGTAATGCGTTCCTACCCACCTCTGGTCTGTAGGTAGGGCCAGTGGTGTCTCCTTCCTCACCCTTAGAGGTCTGCGCGGGACTGCTTTTTTAATTCCGCTCCCGCTTGTTTTAGACCCACTCCCGCCAAAAAATCGCTTGTTTTAATCCCGCTCCCGCCCGCACCTGCTTGTTTTAGTCCCGCTCCCAAACACATGCCGTCAGGTGACGTACACCAACACTTTCTGACATTTATCACAACAAGCCGATTTCCATCTCCATTAATTACAATGGAATATGACTTCTATACATCAGACTTTCCTGTAGTTTGCTTAATTGTGGTGTATTTGCCTGTTTTAATAGAATTTTCCACAGCTGAAACTGGTTGACCATCTACAGCAGGGGTCGGCAACCTATGGCACGCGTGCCACCATTGGCACACCGAGGCATAGTCACTGGCACACGACACACTGGACCAGCATCAGCAAAAATATATATAATTTAATATAAATTATTATATTAATGGATTATACTTTCGCGAGTGACCGTAGCGCACGACTCCGCACGCACACCTCGCGCGAACGGTGGAGGCATTTATACTTAGCGATCGATCGCGATATAATACTTAATTTGTGTCCATTTACACCCCCCCCCCCCCTCTCTCTTCGGTCAACAATTTAAACTCTCCACCATAGTGGCACACTCATTGACTGGACATGTTAAAGTTGGCACTCCATGTCTCAAAGGTTGCCGACCCCTGGTCTACAGTCTCTGCCATTTCTGTATCAAAATGACAAAATGACGCACACTTCATGTTCACGTGATCAGTTGCTTAGCCAATATTTTGAATTAGTTTATTGCTTACTTACTGAATGATTCGTTGTTTTCGTCCTGTTCCTTATGCATGGAAATCATTGCGTTATTATTATAATTTTCTAGACTTAATTTGCGGGATTTTTCTACATGTATGTGGTCCCGCTCCCGCATCGCCTGGACTAATTCAACTCTCGCTCCCACCAATAACAATTAAATTCTGTCCCGCGCCGCAAGATATTCTGTCGGGTCCCGCGGGATTACCGTGGGAGTGCAGACCTCTACTCACCCTCACCACCACGATCACTCGATGTTGAAGGTGTGGAAGGTGCCAATATATGTACATTTAAAATGCCAACAAGCTTATTATGCAGCACTTATGCTGCTCTTCTGCTGTCACCAAACACGGTACCATCTCTTTTAATGAGATAAAAAGCGAATTATATGGAATAATTTCAAGTATATGTGTATTTGTGCCACATATTTAAAAATGTAATTCCATGAGAGCCATAAAATATCAGGGTTGCCAACTTGCGAACATAAGTTGTTGACCGGGGGCACACACGAATTAAGTATTATATCGCGTATCGCGATCGATCGATCGCCAGTGGGTGGCGCCAGAGCGAACTAGTAACTCATTGAATCATAGATGTGGATCAGAGGTAAATCAACTAGATTTTGTTTCGGTGTGAGAAATCGGATGTGTGGCGTGTGAGCGTGTGAAGACGGTCAAATGCGTGTGTCGCACGCTCAATGCAACCCTGCAATATGTTTAAAAAAAATAAAAGACCAACCCTTTTAAGGTATAATAGGTCTCGGAATTCTTTTTTAAATAACGTTAAGCTGTTAACAACGACTAATGTGACTAATGGTTTTGCTGATGGTTGGTAGTCTGGTTGATACGTGGTGAGATTAAGCTTCATGCAGGCGTTGAGACTTCCATCCGTTAAACGTGATTAAATTTAAAAAGACAGGTACACACACGAAAATCTCCAAGGCGCGCTTTAAATGAATGCAGAAGTGATTGCCACCCGCAAACGTGAGCGGCAAGAAATTAATGGATTGAAATATGTTTATATTTTAGCATTATTAGTTTTAGTAAAAAATAGTCTCCGAGCCATATGCAGCCATCAAAAGAGCCACATCTGGCTCGCGAGCCATAGGTTCCCGACCCCTGGTGTAGTGTTTTTATAGGGGGCATTTATTGAGGGTAAACGCAGGGCAGTAGGCTCACCCTTAGAATCCGATGGACGGATTTTACATCCAAAATACACTTCGTTTTCTCAGCTAAATTAAGGTGAACTTGTACTTCTGCGTCAAACCTATGATGTAGTGGGACATAGGTTATCTGTTTTTTTGTGTACGAAGTGTTAAGCCCAGTTTTTTAAGTTGCTACTTGTTTGTATATACAGAACACTTGTATTTGTTGTCTTTGACATATTTGTGTGACGCCGGGGACGTCGGGACAGAGGCAGCCGGAGACGGGGGTTGAACAGAAGGATGTTTATTATCCATGGCAACCAAACCAGTAAAGCTCTTAATGAACACTGCAAGTGATGCAAGGTAAAGCTCGTAGCGCACACCAGTAAAGCTCTTAACGCGCAGTGTTAGGTAGGGAACGCAGTGACGGACACGCTGAAACCAGAGACGCTCATGTAGCGGCAATGTGCAGCACTGGACCAGACGACCTGCGGGCTTAAGAAAGAGCAAAGTAACGAGAAACAGGTGTTCAGTATACTGGTGATTGTGACTGTGGGAGTGGTTGCGTGCGCGGAGGTGTGTGCTGGGATCGGCTGCTGGCCAGGATGCGCGCCCTCTGGTGGCGACCCGGCCCCCTCACCGTGACACTTTGATTTGTAAGTGATATATAAAAACTATTTCTAATAAATTCTTTGATGGCTTTCTTTAATTAATTCAAAACACAATACTTGTACTTTTTACTTTCAGTACTTGAGTAATAAATTTTAGAATAAACTAATTGCAATACTTAAGTACAAAAAATGCTGAATACTTCTGTATTTCTACTTAAGTAACGTTTTTAAAGAACACTTCAACTTCTACTCAAGTCAATTTTTTGATAGAGTACTTGTACTTTTACTCAAGAATGGGTCTCTAATACTTTATACATGTAACGTATTGACCAGACAGAGAGGGATCCAACTGTCGTCGATTCAGGCGTCTGGCCGACTTCAAGTACTCAAGATTCTTGTGGTCAGTATAAACTATAAAGGGATGTTCCTCTCCTTCTAACCAGTGACGCCATTGTTCGAGGGCGAGTTTGATCACCAGGAGTTCTCGGTTACCAACATCATAATTCATCTCAGCGGGTGATAATTTCCTGGAAAAGTAGGCGCAGGGGTATAACTTAGGTGGGTTCCCCTGCCGTTGAGAGAGAGCAGTGCCTACTCCTACTTCAGAGGCATCTACCTCCACGATGAACTGGAGCTGTGGGTCGGGAAGATGCAGAATGGGAGCGGACGTGAAAGCTTTTTTGAGGAGTGAGAACGCTCGGTCCTCTTCGGCTGTCCAGGTGAAGCGCCGATTTCCCCCACCCTTCAAGAGATTAGTTAGAGGGGCTGCTAACTCACCAAAACCACGGATGAAACGGCGACAGAAGTTTGCAAACCCTAGGAATCTCTGTAGTTCTTTCGTGGAGCGGGGCGTCGGCCACTCTGTGACAGCCTCCACCTTTGCTGAATCCATGGAGATCCGACCAGGGGAAAGAATACACCCCAGGTGTCAGGGTTCGACCCAGGCACGTGCCTCCTGCTGCCACTAGGCGGAGCCCGCGAGCTGGAACCAGGGGCAATCAAGCCCGATAGGTTACACCTGTTAAGCAGCCTATTTAAGACAAGCGACTTCAGCAACTCATTGCTGAAGTTGTTTGTTGTTCCGTACACACACAGCCCAAGCCAGTTTTCTCTCGTCTCCGGACTTCTCCTCATTTCTCTAGTTCTCCTGTTTCTACCCTGAGCGTTCTCAGGTTGTTTTTTGTTTCCTTCCGTCTTTTCCCTCTTTGTTCTTAGTTGGTTTGTTCTCCAGTGTTCTGGTTAACAGACTGACAGGTACCAGGTAGAAGCTATAGGTCTTGTTACCATAGCTTCATCTTTTGTTTCTTATTTTTTTCCCTTCCTCTCTGACACGTCGAGTTTATCTCCGTGTACTTTTCGTTTTTTCCCATTTTTCTTTTGTGGACGCGTTGTATCTCTTTCCGCGTGTTTTTTGTTTGTTTTACTTACCTGGTCTTTTCACACGTCGAGCTTCTCCGTGTTGTTCTTCTATTGTTTCCCTCTGGGTTTTTTGTTTTCATTTTTCCCCGCATTCGCGGAGGATTCATTTGGCTGTTTTTTGCCGTTTGTTTTTACGGGTCGCGTTTGAGTCCTCACCACGTTTAAACCAACGCGTCACCGCCGAGATCGGCGGCGAGGCGTAACACCAGGAACGTCATCGAGGAGCGATGAAACTTGCACTTCTCTGCCTTTACATAGAGATTATGTTCTCGTAGGCGTTGTAGTACCGCAGAGACGTGTCGGACGTGTTCCAAGACAGCAGGGGAGTAAATCAGGATGTCGTCAATATAAACAAACACAAATTTATCAATCATGTCGCGGAAGATCTCATCCATGAATGCTTGGAATATGGAGGAGCTGTTTGTCAGTCCATCGGTTTGGAATCGAGCAGGGTGATATGTGAAGTATATAGAACACTGCATGAGGAAATTACGGAAGCGGTCAGGAGACCTATCGTAATGTTCAGGTTCTGCTACGGGGACGTTCATGGTTGAAGAAGCAGCAGCGGTGACCAGACGGACAGTTTCCTGGAGCGCAGTGATGTTTACCCCTTGATCCTGTATGATCTTCACGAGTTGGTGGATCGTCTTGGTGAGTGTCGTAACGGTAACTTCTGCTGGATCCATGTTGTTGGCGAAGTATTCTGTAACGTATTGACCAGACAGAGAGGGATCCAACTGCGGAAGTGTACCGCTTTTATTCAAATGAGTCACGTTTACAGAAAACGGCACGAGTATCACTAGCGCTAGAAGTAGTAATAACGATAGCGTTTTCTTGGGATGGTCAGGACGGACCAGGGTCATAACGAGAGGGCAGAATCCGGGAGGTACAGGAGGGCTAGACAGGAGGCGAGGTCTGAGGAGAAAGCAAGGGTCAAAGCACAGGAGATCGAACAGGCAATGGAAACGCTTGGTATGCTGCATGGAAACTATGGAGCTATTATAGTGTCACCAGAAGCTGAACCTGAAATCATTATTACTTGAAAAAACAGTCTGTAAAATCCTCGCAGGTATGCAAAAATTCGAGTTAAAATTCAGGTTCAGGTCGAAATTCAGGTTCGGGTCGCAATTCAGGTTCGGGTCGTAATTCAGGTTCGGGTCGTAATTCAGGTTCGGGTCGTAATTCAGGTTCGGGTCGAAATTCAGGTTCGGGTCGAAATTCAGGTTCAGGTTTAAATGCGGTTCATCCGGGATACGTAGGATGAGCAAACAAACCCTTACAGCCCAGTTCAGCCCGGAGTGTGTAGTTTAGGCTCTGACGATATACTGTGAGCAAACCCTTCTCGTCCCACACACTGCAGCGAGGGTGTGGAACTGCAGGGAGTGATCGGTGGCGGAAAACCTATCCTGCTCGAGTCGAAGGAGTTCCTCACCTGGGTCTCTACCTGTCTCCGAGTGATCGACCTCTTTAAATCTCAGCTCAAATTCCGCAAACGTCTGGCCTGCGGTGGCAATGCCTCCAACTGCCGTAGCCCATTTGAGGGCTTTGCCCATAAGCAACGACATGACGACAGCAATCTTTGCTGCTTTGGAGGGAAAAGCTGTAGGCAGCATGCTGAAATATAACAAACATTGCAGTAAAAACCCCTGACAGAGACCCGGAGCGTCATACTTATCAGGGATCGCCAGGCACACAGGGGCGGAGTGACCTAGACTCGGGTCCGGGATGGGCGGCAAGGGAGCAGGCGGAGATGGCAGCTGAGGTGCTGCTGGCTGGGATGGGGAAAGGGAGGGTTCCTGCAGTTTGCAGGACAGGCCATCAATGGCTGACACTAGTTGGGTGAGTAAATGTTCATGGCCTCCCAGCATGCGTCCTTCATTCATTACTGCAGCTTGGAGCGCCGACAATTCTGCTGGATCCAGTTGCGGCAAAGTATTCTGTAACGGTTGTGCACCAGAAGGTTGAGAAGGACCCATATGCAGATCTGATAAACAGCATATCTTTAATAAACAAAAAATACAACAAACAGAGGTCCCAATAGGGACAACACCGAAGCTTTGCATGGAATCTGCACAAGACTTCAGACTTCAGCCTCTCCAAACTAGGCTGACGCTGCTTCCTGTTGACGCTGCTGCGGAGTGTTTTTTGTTTACTTATTCAATTACGCTCCCTCTGAGAATAATTTAAATCTGAAACTAGGATTGCTAAATAATAGATCCCTGTCATATATGGCTTGTTAAATGATTACAGATCATAATCTATGCATGCTTTGCTTCACTGGCTATAGATATGTTCATAATTAGGGTGACCAAACGTCCGTATTTCACGTCCGGCGTCCCGGGTTTTTTTTTTTTATGAGGAAATGTCCTGGTTTTTAAATTACCTTCATCGTACTCAACTGGCCGTCCACGGTCCGGATCCGGGAAAGTCGGGAGAATACATTTTAAAGCACAAAGTGTCCTGGTTTTCCCAAATAAAAATATGGTCAACCTATTCATAATCCCCGTCCAAATGGTTGAGGAGGTGGGGTCGCCACAATATATGACTTCGATATAGGCATTTCTCAAAAATTTGGCTTCAAGTTTAATTCTTTTGAACATCTCATCCTCACTGTATCTAATGTTTCAAATTTAACAACCAACAAAGCATTGCAGTCGTTTATGTTAATTACTATTTACTGCCCACCTGATTCATATTCTGAGTTCTTGCAGGAGTTTTGAGACTTCCTGTCTCATGTAGTGCTATCAGCCGATAAGGTCAATCAATCAAATTTTATTTATATAGCGCTTTTTACAACAGTTGTTGTCACAAAGCAGCTTTACAAGTGTCCGAGTCCTAGCCCCCAGTGAGCAAGCCAAGGGCAACAGTGGCAAAGAAAAACTCCCTAAGGGCATGAGGAAGAAACCTTGAGAGGAACCAAGATTCAAGGGGGGAACCCATCCTCCTCTGGCCGACACCAGTCACCATGACAACAACAACAATTTAGAGAGCGAGACAGAAAAAAAGGAAAAGGAAAAGATGTGAGGGATAAAGTCCATCTTAGTGTAGATTTATAAACATGAGTTCTTTATGTAAGTCCTGTATAGTCCCAAACGTCTTGATGGTTGGTAATGTTATAAGGTGATTATAGTTGGTGATTTTAACATCCATTTAAAAAAATCTATGTGACTCTTTTAGCATAAATTTTCAAGCAATTCTTTATTCAATGGGAATCACTCAGAAATGTAGTGGGTCCTACTCATAATTGTCATTTGGTATTAACATATCCAGTTTAGCAGTACTTCCTCAGAGTGAGGCCATTTCTGACCATAGCCTTATAATGTACAAGTTGCATTTGAACTACGGTATTCATCTGCCCCACTACCAAATGAAACAAATTATAACATCTAGTACCATAGCTGCACTCACTGATATTATACCAGGTCTGACAAACATTGATCCACCTGTAGCTCTGGAAGGACTAGAGCGTTTTACTGAGCACGTCGAGACTTCTCTTCGTACAGCTTTAGACAAAGTTGCACCACTACGATATAAGAGAGCCACAGAGAGAAGAATAGCACCATGGTACAATGAGCACACGCGTAGCCTCAAACGAGCCGCGCGGATCCTGGAACGTAAATGGCGAAAGTGTATACACTGTATAGAAGTGTGAAAAAGCAGCCTTATTGAATATAAGCATGCCCTGCATATGGCAAAATCCTCATACTTATCGGCCTTAATAGAAAAACATAAAAAACAATTCAGGACTCCTATTTAAAACTATTTCCAGCCTAACGTGGAGCCATGAACAAATTAATTCACTAATCCCATTAGAGTGTAGCAGTAACAATTTTATGAAATTCTTTAATGATAAGATTGATAAAATTAGGGAAAAAAATTGTCATACTATCTCAGAGCCTGTCAACATGCCAATGCACCTTGACAGCTGTCTGATCAGCTCTGATGCCCTGTTAGAGTCCTTCTCCCCAATTGGTCGTGAGGAGCTTATTTCATTGGTGGAATCTACTAAGCCCTTCACATGCTGTTTTTGACACCATTGATCATAATATTCTACTTAATAGACTGGAGACAGGTCAAGCACTTTCCTGTTTCAGGTCCTACTTGACAGATTACCCAATTTGTACTAGTAAACAATGAATGCTCAGAGCGTACTAAGGTAAAATATGGTGTCCCACAAGGATCTGTACTGGGCCCCATATTATTCTCATTATATATGCTACCACTAGGTATTATCTTCCATTGCTACGCAGATGATACTCAGTTGTATATATCTTCCAATCCGGATGATATCACTACTACTCTCAAGATTGAGAACTACCTCCAGGATATTAAAAACTGGATGCCATCTAATTTTCTTCAACTAAATTCCGATAAGACTGAGGTGCTGATTCTTGGGCCCAAAGCTGCTAGAAGCAATTAAACTGATATTCCCCTTATCCTAGATGGTTTTTCAGTAACCCCTAAATCTACCGCAAAAAGCTTAGGTGTCACTATTCGGATCTTTCATTTGACGCACATATATGCAATGTCACTAAGGCTGTCTTTTTCCATGTACGTAATATCGCCAAGACATTTACTTTCATTAGCTGATGCAGAGAAGCTGGTCCATGCTTTTGTCTTATCAAGATTGGACTAAGTCAAATGTCAAAGTCAAACTTATTTATGTAGCGCTTTTCACAACACATGTTGTCACAAAGCAGCTTTACAATCATATGGGTCCAGATTCCTAATGAGCAAGCCAAAGGCGATAGTGGCAAGGAAGAAACCTCGGGAGGTCCAAGACTCAAAAGGGAATCCATCCTCCATTGGGCGGCCCGTTAGCACAAGTCCGGGGTGCCAGGATGGTTCTACAGATAAAGTTAAGGTCCTTGTTCCCTGGACATGTAGTCACAGTCCCTTTGGTGTAGATCGTGAGCCTTAGGTAGGAGCTAGCATCAGCACGTTCTCTTGCGGCACATCCAACCCTGGCATCAGTATGTCTACTGGCAAGCCAGACCATCTCTCAGGTGCTTGTAAGTGCTTGCTGTCACGTTGAGGACCCCGGCCCCTCCCTTTTGGGCGTGTGTTTACGTAGTCTACGTGCATCGTCTGCGTCTGTGGATATTTCGTGGTGATAGCTATGTCATGTCATAATCCATCTCACCTGTGAATCGTCTCGTAATCACCTGGGGTTAATGTGGTTTGTCTATTTAATGTGCGCTCGCGCAGTGTCCTGTGCTCGTCGTTGTCTAAAGTCTACCCGTTGAGTGCTTGTGTATGTTTCTCGTGCACTATTGCGCAACTTCAGTGCGACATTAAAGTGACGTTTGCCACTAAAGTACGGATTCTGTGTCTCGTCCGTCTACCGCCGCCCAGCGTCACACTTGCATGCAATCATCTTGGGTAGAAGCATGCAAAAAGATAGATAATACAGACTGAGAGTGTGGACATCAGTTTAAACCATCATTGATTTAAACGTACATAGCTCACATGCCAGTGATTAGCATGTGGCTCTGGCAGGCTAATCTATAACAGCATAACTAAAGGGAAGGGTTCAGAGGTGACCACAGGCATGAGGGCTCACTGAGACATTGCTTTCCAGCCAAGTCATTGTCACAACTAGAGTGATGCCATGACACAGCTGGATGACAGCATCAACATCTCAGATTACCAGAAATCTCAACGTCTGGGGGTCCACGAGCCTCACACCTTAGAAGGGGAATATTTAAGTGTCTATTTAAAATTTGACATTTGACATGCTGTCACTTGTTTACTGGCGACATTGCTGTGTTTCTTTTATGTGAAGAGCCACATGTGCTGATATTGTTATTAGGAGTTTACAGATGACACTCTGAATATATTCAGTGAATGAACACTCTTTGAAGGTCTTTTCTGAAACAATATTGCCTCCTCGTGGAGGACTTTGCTATGTGACTCTGAGGACATGACGCAGGGCTTTGGAATCTATTGTTATCTGACATGGCATGCTTGTAAAATATATTTTCTCTGTGTGCTAACAGTGTCCCTGACATTGTTTGAATAAATCTGCCTTGCTAGACTGAATGACCTGGATACATTTGTGTATTTATTTACCCTACAGTTAAACTGACAGTGTGATGACGACCAAGAGCAAGTCTCCATAAGGGGACGTAAAGTTGTCTTATCATTAAAATATCGATAAACTAATTAGAAACAAATGATGAACTGTAAACAAGCTAAAGAGTAAAAAAAAGAATCACACCCACCTAACCAAAATGTTCATAATATGAAACCAATAAACAAAATAAAATAAATACATGCCACATCCCACCTGTACCTGTCCTAGGAATTATGAATATCTCGGACATAATTACAATTGTACAAGTAATAATATAATAATGTTTAAAGGACATATTTATAATTTTATATGCTGTTTTAACATTTGTAGTTTGTAGCATTGCAGAATGAGGGAAAATAATATAAATGACATTTTTAGGTGAAACATCAAAAATTTTAGGCCTAGCTATTCAGTTTAGGATTATTCAAACGAGTGATGATTTATTTACTGACATACATTTCATACGTATTTAATCCAACATTAAACTTTTCGTGTGATTTGATAAAATAGGCGTATGATGATAGAGAATATTAGAGATAGATAATATAATACGCGTGAAATAACCTATGGCTTATATACTGATTATTAAAAGCATCGTGGTAGGCTATTAGATACTTGCAAATTGGAAGAATTATTAGTAAACGTGTCAAAGGACTATATTTCCCAGAGGTCTACAGTTCTACAATCTGACTGGCTGGCTTACCACAATACCAGCAAGTAAAACGAGTTTAAAGAATTGCTCCGTGTGACAGCGTATTATTCTCAGATGGCTAAAACGCACCACGCACCGCGAAGCCATTTCAGCATGAAACTGTTCTGTGGTTTTACCTTGTTATTAACCATTGCCGTTGCCTATTACGTGTATATTCCATTACCCAGCACGATCTCGGAACCATGGAAACTAATGTTGGTTGGTGCAACTTTTCGCAGCGTCACACAGGTGGTAAGTTGTTTTTTTTTGTTTGAGGTGGTTAATTGCTACACTTAAAGCTCACCTCCCAGTGATATAAGTAAAGACACGATTGATCTGTGAAGGTAAACAGGGAATAGATGGTAGTGTTTACAGACAAATCAATAATAGACAGGACAATGACGTATACGCACCTGTAAGATAAACGATGATAGATTCTTACCTGTCTTACGTCAGTACGTTCAATTAGCGTCATTCGTCACAGAGTATGCTGTAAATTGTAGTATTTCATCCATTAAATTTCATCCATTTGTACTTATACTTGTTTGATTACACTGTTAAAAATGTATTCCTTATTATTCATTTTATTAATTCATTAAACTTTTCCCTGTGCGAGCATATTAATCATCATAAACACATGCTTATTAAAACAAAAAGTCAATGGTCAAATCTTATATTATTTATAATTATGTTAGTGTTATACTAATATTTCACAATTCCATATATATATATATATATATATATATATATATATATATATATATATATATATATATATATATATATATATAAAGCGTCCATGCCTCATGAGTTTGTTTGTGAAACTTATATATTCTAGAATATATAAAAAGTAATTAATTCTTGTTCAGACTGCACTGGTGACCCTTGACCAACCTGGCGTCAGTAAACACACAGATGCCTGTTGGGTGCTCCATACTCATGCTGTGTTGCCTGCACTCTTCATCCTGACTGGGTGAAGCCTAATGTTCAGTGCCAGAGTATGAACCATGTCGTAAAGGAGCTGGAACTTTATTGCAAAATTGTTTGTTACTGTTAGGGGAAAGTTCGTTGAAAAGACAGTTCTCTCTGACAATCCCTCAGGCAGACATCATGCAGTCCATCGGGCTGGGACATCACATCCGGATCATCAATTATGCTGTGACCAACTTTGAGAGCCTGATTCCAGTGGACTTCGAGGGTATCCAGAGCCATGACACTGAGTTCAACAGGGTCCCGGTACGCGTGTATGAACCCACGGAGGTGAAGCAGGATACCCTGAGGACAGCAGTCGTATTCTTCCATGGAGGAGGGTGGTCAATTGGTGCTCCTAGTAAGTACCAGTATTCTGTGTGAAAGTGCACATATGTGTTTGTATGGATGTGGGTTTGTGTGTGTGTGTGATTTACATATACTACACATACACATTTTGATTTGTTAAGCTTTGAATGTCTAGTAAAACATGTGTTCTCTTTTTTTACCATGAGAACTTGGATCTTATGACTTGCTCTGTAGGAAAATGGCTGCTGAACTTAGTGCGGTTGTGGTGACAGTGGAGTAAGTCCCTTTTCCAGAAGCCATTTCAGCAGGACTTTTATTCTTGTGTTTGGTGTTGGCCAGTCAGTGTGAAACTGTGTGTTGCGGCTGCAGCTACCGCATGGCCCCTGACGTGCGCTTCCCCGTGCAGTATGAGGATTGCCTACAGGCTGTACTCCACTTCCTGAGCCCTGCGGTGCTGACGCACTACTCTGTGGATCCGTGGCGTGTAGCTGTGTGTGGAGACAGTGCCGGGGGCAACCTGGCAGCCGCAGTGGCCCAGCAGGTCACCCTCCACCCCACTCTCACCCCACTCTCACCCCACCCTCCACCCCACTCTCACCCCACTCTCACCCCACCCTCCACCCCACTCTCACCCCACTCTCACCCCACTCTCACCCCACTTACACCCCACTCTCACCCCACCCTCCACCCCACTCTCACCCCACTCTCTCCCCACCCTCCACCCCACTCTCACCCCACTCTCACCCCACTTTTCTGTCACACCTCACTCACCATTGATTAGTATTATAACACAGTGCTGTGTGTACATGTGTTCAGTGTATGATTGCAGTGCTGGTCTGTGCAGTGATGTTCTCTGTTTGATTGTTTTTTTCAGATTGGAAAGGACAACAGCACTGCTGGGAATGTTAAGCTCCAAGTGTTAATGTACCCTGTGCTTCAGGCAATGGATTTCAACACAGCATCCTATCAACAGAACCTCAACATTCCCATCTTGTACCCGCATCTGATGGCTCATTACTGGCTGGAGTACCTGGGTGCTGACCCTAATCTCATCCACAGCCTTCTGCTGAACAATCACACAGCCCAGGACCAGATCCACGCAGATCCGCACCGCACCAAGCTTGACTGGATGACATTGCTCCCAAAACATATGCAGAAGAATTACAAACCTGTCCTTCCAGTAGTCGGCTCCCCGTCTATCCTGCAGGAGGTACCAGCACTGCTGGACGTCCGAGCCGCTCCACTGCTGGCGGAGGAAGCGGTGCTACGCACGGCCCCTCCTGCCTACATCATGACATGTGAGCACGATGTCCTGAGAGACGACGGCACCATGTACGGGCGGCGGCTGCAGCAGGCGGGCGTCTCCGTCACCCTGCAGCACTATGAAGACGGTTTCCATGGCTGTGTGAGCTTTGCTTTCTGGCCCTTGCACTTCTCTGTGGGAATGCGGGCGGTGGGGGACTACATCGCCTGGCTGCAGGAACATCTGTAGGCTTGTGATCTTCCTCTGCAGTCTGTGTTGTGGGATTCTAAGTAGTTCTGAGTCACAAGATGTTTCTGTGGCGTGGAGAGAGAAACACTCAGAAACATGCAAACACTCAGTTGTTTAGGGGCATCCCCCCATGCTAGCACTAACACTGTTGTTGCACTAACTCTGTTGTTGCACTAACACTGTTGTTGCACTAACACTGTTGTCGTACAACCTCTATTGTTGCACTAACTCTGTTGTTGCACTAACACTGTTGTCGTACAACCTCTATTATTGCACTAACACTGTTGTTGCACTAACACTGTTGTCGTACAACCTCTATTATTGCACTAACACTGTTGTTGCACTAACACTGTTGTCGTACAACCTCTATTGTTGCACTAACTCTGTTGTTGCACTAACACTGTTGTCGTACAACCTCTATTATTGCACTAACACTGTTGTTGCACTAACACTGTTGTCGTACAACCTCTATTGTTGCACTAACACTGTTGTTGCACTAACACTGTTGTCGTACAACCTCTATTGTTGCACTAACTCTGTTGTTGTACTAACTCTATTGTTGTACTAACACTGTTGTCGTACTAATACTTGTTGAGGAGTCTGATCTAACACTTGTTGTTAAGGAATCTGATCTAACACTGTTGTTGAGGAGTCTGATCTAACACTGTTGTTGAGTCTGATTTTGAGGTTTGCGCAGATGATGTCAAGCTGCTGTGGCATCAGTAAAATGTTTCAAATGTGTCATAAAAATTACATTTATTTTCTATTGAATTTATAGCACTGCTGTAAGTGCTGTTGTAGTGCAGATGAGATATAGAGCATAGAGTATAGAGAATTCGTGTATCCACATATTATAGTTCTACTATAGTATTATAGTCAAGTCATGTGGCTTTTTATTGTCATTACATCTGAGTACAGGTACACAGTGTAACGAAATTTCGTTCCTCCGGAACCATGGTGCAACACAAATCAATAGTACAACAGACAACATAAAGTGTGGCAGGGTAGCAGTTCAAGAATGTGCAAAATGTGCAGCATGGGGCAATCTCACAACAAGACATTACAATAAATACAACAGGCCAGAGACAATTAAGACATGATGGTTTCCTGGTTTAGTAGGTTCTGTCGGTCGTAGGAGTGAGTACTGGTCGTTTCTTGTAGCGAACTAACATATGGTCGAGAGTTCGGTTCGGGTTTATGGCAACGAACAAACGAAAAAGAACTGTGTTCTGTTCCCGGAGAGGCCGCTGCGACTGCCATCTTAGTGTGTGTGAGAGTAGAGTGTGAGGGTAGTGAGAGGGTAGAGTAATATAGTAGAGTGTGAGGGTAGAGTAATATAGTAGAGTGTGAGGGTAGAGTGAGAGGATAGAGTGTGAGGGTAGAGTAATATAGTAGAGTGTGAGGGTAGAGTAATATAGTAGAGTGTGAGGGTAGAGTGAGGATAGAGTGTGAGGGTAGAGTAATATAGTAGAGTGTGAGGATAGAGTGTGAGGGTAGAGTAATATAGTAGAGTGTGAGGGTAGAGTAATATAGTAGAGTTTGAGGTTAGAGTAATATAGTAGAGTGTGAGGGTAGAGTGAGAGGGTAAACCAGGGGTCGGCAACCTATGGCACGTGTGCCACCATTGGCACGCCGAGGCACGTGCCACGCTGGACCAGCATCAGCTAAAAAAATTATAAATTAATTAGGGGTGGAACACGATCAAAAATATTAATCGAATTAATCGGAAGCTTTGTAATTAATTAATCGAAATTAATCGCATTTTAATCGCATTTCAGTATTTAACATGAGAAATATTAATTTAAGGTTGAATGATGAATGAATCAATGAACATAATCATAAACTTCAACATCTTGTTTATTTTTCCACCAGTCTACTACATAGACCAATAGATGAGTGCAGAAAACAGTTCAGAACACTTGAAATTCTGACCAAAAATGTTGTTTAATTTTGGGAGTTTTGCTCAGGATATTGGAAGAATGAATTGAAGTAAATCAGAAGATGTTTTTTAATACCATTTTAGATGGTATATTTTTCTTTAATTTCCCAGGCCTCTGCCACAGGGATCTCCATAGTGCCTAGAAGTGGTCTTCTGCATGCTCAAAGCAAATGACTGGATCTTCATCATCTATAGATTCATCATCTATAATATGAGCTGTCACACCAAGATAATTCTTGTTGCTAACAGAGGTCCAGTGATCCCCAGTCAGGGCCACATTTGTGGCGCTCTTCACAATAACCTGTTTTACTTCCCTTTCCTCATCATACAGCTGCTGGATTTTCTTCGACATTGTCTTTCTGGACGGTAGTTCGTAACTTGCATCAGTTGACGCAATGTGCAGCGCTTCTTGTAAGCCATTATCTTCGACCACAGAGAGCGAACAACACTGCAAATATTGTGACGCGTCATGTATAAACGTGTGCGGAGTCGCGCGCTACGGTCACTCGCGAAAGTTTAATCCAGTCTTAATGGTCCAATGAAGTTCATTTAAAATCCAGGGGTGAGTTTCCCAAAACATTCTTAGCGCTAAGTAGCCTACTTCTTAACCTCGTACGTAAGAACGCTTTGAACGTTACGCTAAGAACGTTTTGGGAAACTGACCCCAGGACATTTTCTCACTTAAAAAAACCCGCGACGCCCGGGACAGGATGTGAAATAGTATTTTCAGAAATACTATTTCAGAAATTTCTGAAATAGTATTTATTTCAGAAATACGGAAGTTTGTTCACCCTATCGCACTAGGAATACATTTATCAGATAAGTTATCATTACTGACCTGCGCGTTAGCCCCAACATGTTTTGCGTTAAGGTGGTAACGAAAGGTGGAAGTGCTCCTGTGATAAGCGAACTCTTTCCTACATAAAGTGCAAATAACACTATTTTTGTTTGTACTTCCATCTGGAAGTTTCTTATATTTAAATTTCCCATCCACCAGCGTAGCCTCTTCAGTCATCTCTATCATGCTCATCTTATTGTGCGTCCATATAATCTGTATGTCTAGAACTCGTGCACTGAGAAACATTCCACGGTGCAAGAGTGTCTCATGCGTTAAAATGCGTTAATATTTTTAGTGCGTTAATTTTCCTGTAATTAATTAATCGAAATTAACGCGATAAAGTCCCACCACTAAAATTAATATAAATTATTATATTAATGGATTATACTTTCGCGAGTGACCGTAGCACGCGACTCTGCACACCTCGCGTGAACCTCCGTGAACGGCGGAGGCGTTTATACTTGGCGATCGTTCGTGATATAATACTTAATTTTATAATATATAACTATAAACAAGCATGGGACACTGTGCGAACGCACATTAAATAGACAAACCACATAAGCCCAGAGTGATGACGAGATGAGCCACAGGTGAGACTGATGTTCAGACACAACCACACCCACGAAGACGTCCAGACGTAGACGACATAAACACACGCCCAAAGGGGAGGGGTCAGCGGCTGTAGCATGACAATTCCAAGAACTTTTAAAGGATAAACAATAATCACAATAACGTGATGATAAACAATACCAATAAACAATAAATGTTATAAGAACATGTAAGAAACATGACAGCATTAACATTTTTATTTACTAAATATTTTACAAGGTTATTTACTAACTTTGTAAATCCTGTAAAGCTGCTTTGTGACATGTGTTGTGAAAAGCGCTATATAAATAAATTTGACTTTGACTAAAACAAGTACTTTTAAATAAACAGAAAACTGATGAGTGTGGTTAGGAGTTCAAGAGAAGAGACCAGAATGCTCCAGGATCCTTTCCAAGTCATGATGACACAAAATAAAACGAATGAGAATAATGTTGGTTTTATAACTTATCAGTCTGTAGAAACATTGCATGTCCACGCAGTTTTACATGAGACCCCGAAGCAGTAGTCATGTCTTACATGATATTCATGAATGTAATTAGTCATTATGTAATTAACTTGGGCAAGTTATGAGCAAATTTACAAAACCTCTGTATCCTTCTTTGTAATAAACATATTATTATTACCTCATTATCTCAGCAGTGGTGTGTTTTTATGATTCCTGTAGGTATCCATAAATAGTAATAATTAAATTTCTTATTAATAAAATGTTTTTAAATTTTGACTTTTAGTTGCTTCATTACCCTCATCATTTTTGTGTATAGTATGAAATGTGTAAAACATTTGGGATTCACTGCTGAGACAAAATAATTATCCAAAAATCCAGATATTCATGCTGTAGAAGTTTTTACACAATGCCAAAATGCCAAGGCATTCTATTCAAGAGCCAGATGGTAACAAAATGTTCATTTAGTTCTTGAAAAAAATCTGTTCAAATTAGTGTGCTTATTACACAGTAAACAATGTCTGGGCACATAAATCAGTGTTCTTGATGGTTGGTTCAGGTGTGCTAAGAACTCAGAGCCTAAATGTAGATTATCTGAGAGGTAAAGGCACATCTGGATGAAAACAAAGCGCTCTGGCCCATTATCCAGGAACACTGGTGTCCCTGATGGATCTCCAACAGCTCTTCCTTATTCCTGACAGCTACTGTTGGGTACAGCTATTCTGATCCCTTCCTTCTCCTAATGTGTCTAAAAATCTATTCAAAAGGATTCAGGTGTCCAAGCATCAAAACCTAGACATACACCACTCTTTCCATTTCACACACACGGTTAGGCCAGAATTAACTCAGTTCATCTTTTACTCTCTCAAACACAGCAAAGAACATCACCTCCATCACCACTCCAAATAAAACATTTTATTACAAAAATAAACCCCACAATGCTGAAATATTCATTTGTATTGTCACATTGCACCAATTATTGGCCAGACATTTAAGCATCAATGCCGTACAGTCATAATTGCGATTACAGCTGTGTAAAATTAAGTGTTGGCACATACCTAAGAAAAACTACTCTTAAATGTAAGAAAGAGGAATCAGACACACACTTGAAAAACAAGAAATAAAAAACTATAATTTATTTCTGTAGCATTCCATAATTTTCATTAAAGGTGGCAGTGAATAAACCAGCAACATCAGGTTCCCAGTAATTTAAAAAAATGTTCAAGTAATGACCAACCATAAAAGAATGAAGAATGAAACAATAATAGTTTCCTACACAACACGTTTAAGGTGGCCTAAGATTATTTGAATATTTGGTCAAAGCACTACTGATAGTGTTCCATATATAAAGTTGAGAATTAACCACCCTGCTCAAATACAATACTGAACAGCACAGTGTAACAGTGAGATGTCATTGGCCCTCCTTCATAGCTCAGCATCTGCTCACTGAACAGGAACTGCAGCTGCAAGACCTGCGCAGACACAATCATGAACAGGAACTGTAACTGCGCAGACACAATCATGAACAGGAACTGTAACTGCGCAGACACAATCATGAACAGGAACTGTAACTGTGCAGACACAATCATGAACAGGAACTGTAACTGCGCACACATGAACAGTTTGCAGTGCAGTAGGTGGTCACACTGCGCAGGTCCAAAACCAGAATTACAAAACAAAAACAATATGCACAAAACACACTAGCATTGAAATGATTCTATCGCTTCAAATAAGCTTCTTAGAAATTCTCACCAGCAACAAAATAGCAAACACTCCAGTACTTGCAACCGTAAAGTGTGTGTCCACACTCCTACTTTTGCCTACATTTAGGTGTTTTAGGAAAGTTTCTGAGACATTATGTTGGCATCATGGTGGGAATCAGTTCAGACCAGCTCAATTACCATGTCTCAGAAAGGATTCCTGCAGTATCAGCTTATGGTCTGATTTGCTACGAACAGACATAAGGCTAACAATGGAGGATTATACAAGATCACATTCTCGATTACGTTCATGCAACAACTCTGATACACTAGGCCATGCTCCTTCTGATCAAACTTGCATTCTGCAGAAGGAATGAATTTCTCTTCATTCCCTCCCTAATCAGACTAGGCTTACCTGAACAGGGACAATTCAGAACTTGTAAAATTCACCAATAATCCACCAATAATCCACTGGTTTTTAATGTAAATTGTATTGATCGTTTTCATTTTCTGACTTTAACCCAATAGTTTTACAAAAGCAGAATGGTGAATATCCTCATCCTGACACAACTGAGTGCAAGTGCTGGAATTCAAATAGTTCATCTTACAGTTTACACATTAGTGAAGAACCAGTGACCGTTTGTATTAAAATCAGTCATCTCTTCTTTTAATTAAACAAAAAACCACTTTTTTTTTTTATCTTTAAATTCTAATACACCTTGAGGTATTCAGGATGTGCATATTAAATATTTTCCAAAAAGTTTGTTTTTAGAAAATTGCCAACTACATATCCTTAATACCTGTCTTGCAATATTGAATTATTAAATTATACATATAAAAATACTCATTTAAATCTTATAATGCCATTATGACTAAAGATACTAGGCAGTAGGTATGCATTTGTGGAAATAGTTGGGAGGCTCTTGGTTTGATCATCAATAGAAATCACTGAAACAGATTAAGGGAATTAATGTCTAATAATGGACCCAACAACCACCACAGATTTCTTCACTTTTAGACTGCCACCTTGAGAAAAAAAAACTTTCATTGCTTTACACACTTTCAAAATGAAAAAGAACAAATAAAATAATGCAATTAACAACCACCTTCACACACTTAATACAGTACAGCTGTGAGTATGACAGTTATGGGCTACAACAGCCCAACAGGTGAAAGGAATATTCAGTTAAGCGGAATCAGGACATGACCATAGCTGCCTAACTGCTACCATCCTGTATAAGACAGACACTCTTTCAGCAGAGGCAGCCTTTATCACTAAAAATGCATTTCAATGGGGTCCTTAAAGGTGGCCTCTTTCTCAGGGCTGCCGGAGAGGAAGGAGGCCATGGGTGAGGCTGCAGACAAGCCCAGCACTCCTGCCCCACTGCCTGCACTCATCACTGAGATGCTGGTGAGGTTGATACCCAGTGTGAGCCGTGTCTGCTCCAGCGCCTTCTCCGGCACGGCGAACGCCTCCAGCTTCTTCTCGCCATTCGCCATGTAGGAGTTCTGGCAGCCGCGGCAGATGCAGTCCAGGCAGGCTTTACGGTTGGAGTAGCACGGACAACGCTGCCCCCTGCAGGTAAGGACACTTGGGTTCTGAGTGGCCCTGCCACACTTGCAGCCTTTCTTCTCCTGGGACTTTTTGTACACCACTTTGGTGGGGTTTCCGGACAGAACCCTGTCCCTGTCCTTGGCCTTAGCCTTAGCGGTTACCACTTTAGCCTTTGAAGGCACCTTTTTAGGGCCAAAGTCGTTGTTCTTCTGAACATTCTTAGTGGAGTCCAGCAGGGTTCTGTTGGCATCCAGAGCTTCACCCCTGGGTACTGACATGGGCACACAGTGCACTCTTGGCACAGATGCTGCTTGCGGTGGCACAGTGGCAGCCACACGGGGTTTCTGCATGAAGCAGGCGAGGGGCAGAGGCTGCAGCATCTCACTGTCACTCTCCGACCGCGAACGCTTCCGGCACAGCCGGACCTTCCTGTGGGCCGGGGCCAGGCAGGTGATGCCCGTCTGAGGCTGCTGGGGGTGATCGGGGGACACAGCGCCACTGGTTGCACTCTGGCAGACCTGCTGACACAATTCAGCCTCGCTACAGCTCACACAGGCTGACACTTGCGGCTCGGCCTTGGCACAATCAGACTCCAGGCTGCCAAGAACCTCCATTTTACTCAGGAGGACAGGTATGGTGGAAGCAGTCTGTCTCCCACCACTGTCTGAGATGTTTGTAGATGTTTGCTGTGGTGCAGTGAGACCACCATTGCCAGGGACTGCCACTGGACTACATGAGTCTAGTTCAGATTTTATGTTCTTGGAGGAGGGCATACATTTCCTCTGCTCACCCGAAGACACACCACCGGAATCAGCCTGGCTTAAGCAGTTTGCCACTGTTTTAGGCTGACTGTCAGTAGTATTATATGTCTGCTGTGGGAGATTCATCCTGGGCTCTTCCAACACACCAGACTCCATGTGCTCATCTCTCACTCCAAGCACGTCCTCCACCATGCGCATCACTTCTTCATACCCCGGGACCCGGGCTGCACTCTTCTCAGCTGCTGCGATGTATTCACACAGACTCCTGTAACACTCCACCAGCACCTGAAGCTGCTTGTTCTCATCAAACTGTTGCTGGTTTCTGCCGCAGCTGCATTGTGGCTTCAGCTTTACCATTTTGCCTTTACAGCCTCTGCAGACGAAGTGTTGGCAGGCAGAAGTATGTGGTGATACAGGATCCCGGAGCAGATTCCCTGTTATTGAGAGGCATGCCAGAGATTCACTTTTAAGATAAATCCATTGTAAAATCTAGGAAACATTAAAATGGTTATATAACTCCAAGAGCATGCAATGTTATTTTTGTTAAAGTTACCTACCACAGACAAGACAGGAGAGGGAGTCTCTGAAGAACGGTAGGACGTTAAAGAGCTCTCCGTAGGACTCTGGGGCTTGTGAGTCACACTGGAGCATTGCACGACACGCCGACACATACAGCGCGGTCGCGTTTACTGGGTTCATTTTGCGCAGTGAAACAGATGGGAAGAGCAGGTCTGGTGGTTAAAGCGAACGCCGATGTGTATGTTGGAGTTCAGCGAGATTCCCAGTGTACGGCGATACAGACGCATTCAACCTGGCTGGACTCCACACGAGCGACGTGCACAAGGAAATCCCAACATGACTTACGGGTCGGAAAGACAGTCGGAACCGTTTGATCAACATACCGACGTGTAACGTGATACCGTGAACTAGTGGGAGCTCTTCTCTCAACCACCACCCTGAACACGACCGGATCATTTATGATCATTAACGGATCATTTATGATCATTAACGGATCATTTATGATCATTTACGGATCATTTATGATCATTTACGGATCATTAACGGATCCGCTGATCTGGATCAACAGAGCCGCCGCGCGCACTATCGTTCGTTAGCTAGCAGTACTGTCGCACAAGGTTTAGCTTAGCAACAATCTTTTCTTATTAATATAGCCACAGTGATAAACGTTTCACGTTTTGAACCTGACAGGCGTCTCTTCTGTGTTAACGTGTGTTACGGATGTTCAGCGAGGTTAAACTGGCAGCTTCGCTCTTAACTCCACATACTGTTGACTTCCACCTCGCGCGCGGACGAGAGGAAGAAGAGCGCGTGAGGAGAGGCGCGTGCCCGCTACCGCCCCCTGGTGGCCGCCAGGACTCATCGACCACAAACACGTAGATCTACAAATGGAGAGCCAGATGTACATTTAGCGTAGATAATGTTCACGTAGTCACTTTAAACGTTGGTAACGCACCATTTAATAACAACTTATATTCGTTTACGCCGAACTAATTGTGCTCATTCTGCCTTGGGAGTCACATACATTAGCTAGCTAGCGAGCTCACAGTATGTTGTATTTAGGTTAAATACATACAACGCAGCCTCGAGCGCATCTCCGATTGGTTCTCTCTGTAACGCCTACACAGAAAACGATTAATGATTGGTCGTAAAATTCCAGTCCACTGATTGGTTTAGTTGTGTCCCGCCCGCGTGTCCTCTACGGTACACAGTAATGGCGGCGTACACTCGTGTAGGAAGCAGCGGGGTTTTAACTGGGCTAAGACGCTCGTTGAGTTGGTTAGTCGGCGTCACGCAGGGAAGTGTGGCCGGTGCGGTGACGGGACCGGGAGCGCTGCGGACCTCACGGCGGTGTTACATCAGTCCGCTGTCCGTGCAGGAGAGAGTAGAGTTGAAGCGGAGCGCTGCGCTGCTGGGTGGAGGAGAGAAGAGAGTGGAGGCACAACACCACAGGGTGACTACACCTCAACACCACCCTCACACCTCCTCAACACCACCTCAACACCACCCTCACACCTCCTCAACACCACCCTCACACCACCTCAACACCACCCTCAAACCACCCTCACACCTCAACACCACCCTCACACCACCTCAACACCACCCTCACACCACCTCAACACCACCCTCACACCTCAACACCACCCTCACACCACCTCAATACCACCTCAACACCACCTTCACACCTCAACACCACCCTCACACCACCTCAACACCACCCTCACACCTCAACACCACCCTCACACCACCTCAACACCACCCTCACACCTCAACACCACCCTCACACCACCTCAACACCACCTTCACACCTCAACACCACCCTCACACCACCTCAACACCACCCTCACACCACCTCAACACCACCCTCACACCACCTCAATACCACCCTCACACCACCTCAACACCACCTCAACACCACCCTCACACCACCCTCACACCACCTCAACACCACCCTCACACCTCAACACCACCCTCACACCTCAACACCACCCTCACACCACCTCAACACCACCCTCACACCACCTCAACACCACCCTCACACCACCTCAACACCACCCTCACACTACTGACACTTTTAACATTACACAATATCAATGAGATTTGAGCACGGAAATCATTTTAATAATGTAATCTTCGCAGGGTAAACTAACTGCTCGAGAAAGAATTGACCTGTTATTGGACAATGATTCCTTTGTTGAATATGACATGTTTGTCGAACATCGCTGTGCTGATTTTGGGATGGAGGCAGATCACAACAAGGTACAAATCACGTGTGACGCAAACATTTCATCTGGATATTTTTGCTCAGGTGTTAACGTATATTGTTTAACTGGCGTTGCTGTGTATTCCAGTTGTATCAACAGAGATGGGAGGATAACTTAAAAAAATGTATCTGTAACATCATCAAAGTGATGGTGTATTAAAGTAGCATTGTCTGATTACTTCTAAGTTTCAGACCACTGATCCCAGAACAAGCTAGAACAAGTTCCTGTAGTTTTTCAGTGTAGACTCATGAACAACTCAGAACTGTAAATGTTGTCCGTATAAACACATTTCTTTCCAACAATCCAGCATTGGTCAGAAGGACATTTGCTGTAAAATATCAAATTCCTATTTTCCTGTCAAATTAGGTTCAGTCAGTGTAAACATCCTAGACAGGGATATAATATTTTGGCATCAAATTCCAACTATAGGTTTGGTATAAAACTTTATTTATACTAAACCTATGATTGGCATATACCTGTTTGAATATACAAATTAAAACACATGATAGGAGATCATGCACTCATTGGTTTAAATTTTGAGCAAAGACAGTACTGCTGTCAAGAAATTGTGTAATCCAACCCATTATAACGAAACCATGAACAGTGGTTTATCATCTCATACCAACTATGGCACAATAACATGAGAAAATGTCAGTGTAAGACTAGCCTTTTAAACTTCAGTACTGACTACAAAATAATAGAATCAAGATAAGTTTACTAAACATGTATAATGGCATGTAAAAATGTAGTGTCCACAAAACATTGAAAAAATCCTGTATTTACAATAAAGAAATCTGTTTACTCAAAGGTGTTAGCACAGGGGTGTTATGCACTCAGAAGAGCTCAGAAATGCACACCTCATTTCAGACACATTGCAAGGGGATGAAGTGACACCCAAAAATACCCTGGGCAGGACCATAATTGGCATGATACACATTTTACAGCTTTTAACATGCTGACTGTCAAACTTGCATATTCTTTACATTGTACATGGGTCCAGTTCCCAGGTGACAGCGTGGTAACAGGACAGGGCAGAATCAATGGCAGGCTCGTGTACGTTTTCAGTCAGGTGTGTATGCATTTACACATCACTCTGCTTTTGAGTGAACTGATGTTATAGGATAGAACATCATGAACTGATATGCAAACATGTCTCTCTTTCAATCAGGACTTCACTGTGTTTGGAGGCAGTTTGTCTGGAGCTCATGCTCAGAAGATTTGCAAGGTGACCTCTGCTCAATCGCAGGCCCTGATTTCAGAGACTGAATCCTCTCTGACTTGTGACTTTGCAGCCAATCTGCAGTGTCACAATTCTGTCACTAATATGGCAAAAAAAGATTCATGAATCATGTTTGTGTCCTGATTAAATGTGTTTAATTAATTTATTTTTAATCTGTCAGTCTTTTAGTTCATAGTTAGTATAGCCTCATCAGTCACATGTTTCTATATGTGCTGCACTAAAGTTCCATTTTCATTGGTAGATTATGGACCAGGCGATGATGGTGGGAGCGCCTGTTATTGGTCTCAACGACTCGGGTGGTGCCCGTATTCAGGAAGGGGTGGAGTCTCTTGCAGGTTATGCAGACATCTTTTTAGTAAGTGGAACGACTGAGGCTGTGTAGCCTAACAAATGTGTGTGGGGTGATTTTTTTTATCCTCTCAATTCCCTGTTTGTGTCCCAGCGGAACGTGATGTCTTCTGGCGTGGTCCCTCAGATCTCCCTCATCATGGGCCCATGTGCAGGTGGAGCTGTCTACTCACCTGCTCTAACAGATTTCACCTTCATGGTGAAGGTAAGAGTCAAACAGAAGGTGACATTAGGTGACATCACATGCGCAGTCTGGCTTCATTAACCTGTCAAGGGCAAAGATAAAAAATTGTTTTGGAAATACAAGGAGAACCATACACTGACATTCTATAGGCGTAAATGGATTTGGCCTTAAACCTTAAAGAATTTCATATAAACACGTACCAAAGCTTTTAGAATATTAATGGTGGTAGATACAGATCAAATTGTAGTTCATGTTTGTCAGGAATTTTTTTAAATAGCAACAAATTCCTTGGATCAGTGGGAATATTTTCTTCTGTCTTGGTTTTTCAGCTTGACAACTGGGCAAAATATACAAATAATATATTTATTGTTTATTTTTGGGCAGGACACATCATACCTCTTCATCACAGGTCCAGATGTGGTGAAATCGGTCACTAATGAGGATGTGACCCAGGAGGAACTGGGTGGAGCAAAGACACACACTGCTGTTTCTGGCAAGTATTCTAGCCACCAGCTTCATTGAAGGACTCCTGCTAGGAGACCGCGTGAGTTCATGAACATAGTGGCAGCTGTTTACGAATCTTTTAATAAATCTGTATACATTTACATTTACATTTATGGCATTTGGCAGATGCCCTTATCCAGAGCGACTTACATTTTTCTCAATTTATACAAGTGAGCAATTGAGGGTTGAGGGCCTTGCTCAGGGGCACCTCAGTCATGGCCTCAGGTCTGGGAATCAAAACCACGATCCTCCGGTCACAAGACCAGTTCCCTACCACCAGGCCTTGACTGCCCTGTATAATGTATACCAGAGTATGATTTACAACTGAGAGACTTTCTAAATAAAAACAGAAGTATTGTTTGACATGTTTCTCTTTACCTTAAGCAAATCATAGAGTGAATGTATGTGATTCTAGCTAATTAAACATGCACAATATGCAGCTCCTTTGTCTTTCAAAATATAGAAATGTCTCAACAGTGAGGTGTGAATTGTCAGAACTATTGTCATTCAGCCACGTCCAAAACCTCTTTAGACATGAACCCACATTTGCTGATATGGAACCCCAAACATGATAGATCCACCCCCTGCTTCACTGATGGCAGGATGATTTAAGGCTTTTCTCCCACCATCCTTTTTTCATCCCACCATAGCAAATTCTGGCCATTAGTTTAATTTTGACTTCAGTATACAGCACATGCTTACAAAACACATCATGCTTTTCTTGTTGTTCTGTAGCAATACTTCAAATGGTTGGTTTTGTTATGGTAAGGATTTCCTCTTAAGACACTTCCATAGGAGTGATGTTTGTGCAGATGTTTGTGCAGCACTGCTGCAGAGTGCACCATTGCCCATCACTTTGCTAACACTTTCTCCAGGTTTTCAGGTTTTATTAGCCTTTCTTACCAGTACACAAGAAAGTCTCTCTTGAGTTTTCTTGGTCTTCCAGATCGTATTCTGATCTCCACAGTTCCCCTGAAATTACATTTCTTAATAACATTTGCACTGTAACTGCAAAATGGAACTGCAACCTGAAAATCCTGAGCGTTCTTCTCGTACGGTTCCTCTGCCATGTGGGGAGTGATTACTGCGTTCTTCTCTGTTCCTCTGCCATGTGGGGAGTGATTACTGCATTCTTCTCTGTTCCTCTGCCATGTGGGGAGTGATTACTGCGTTCTTCTCTGTTCCTCTGCCATGTGGGGAGTGATTACTGTAGATCTTTAGACAGTTGCTTAGATGACATTGTGGTTGCCGAGTGTGAACACAAAGATTGAAGAAGAATAGAGAATATCAGAATATCTACAGCTTGGATGTTTTTTAGTTGCTTAATCCTGTACAGTTTGTGACCTCAGCACTGATTTGATCATCCAGATCTGAGGCCTGGTCCTAAATAAATAAATAAATATCTGGGTGTCCGTACATTTGCACAGGCCCAGTCACTGATTATTTAGAGTTTAGTTATAATGATCCCATGCTTGAGACCTGCTGACAAACTTTGCACTATTAAAATGAATCTCAATGAGATTTAGATTTTACCTTTTAAGATTTTTAAAAGGAACCATACAAATAAATGTCATGTAATCACTATCAACAGGAACACATGCCTGTCTCTGTATCTGTTAGGTGTGGCTCATAGGGCCTTTGAGAATGATGTTGATGCCCTGCTGAACCTGAGAAACTTCTTCAACTTCCTCCCACTGAGTAACAAAGACCCAGCACCTGTTACTGAGTGTCATGATCCCAGGTAAAGAAACTGACTACTGGTGTACCATACACTGTTAGGAGAACTGTAAACATCCTTGTGTTAACATCCTGCTTATCCAGCTCCGGGTCACAGGGACAGTAGCGTAAAGGAGCCACAGGTTTCTCTCTCCCTAGCCACCTCTCTCAGCTCTTCTGGGTGGATACAGAGGCGTTCCCAGAACAGCCGAGACACATAATCTCTCCGGCATGTCCTTGGTCTTGTCTCATTCTTTTGGTCACTACCTAGAGCTCGTGACCATATGTGAGTGATTGACCAGTAAGTTGAGAGCATTGCCTTGCTCCCCCACCACAACAATACAGCATCCGCAACACTGCAGACGCCACACCGCTCCTTCCCCCACTCCTGAACAAGAACCACGGACTGGGATGTGCTGCTTAGCCCACACTGTGAGGACATAGAGGGGATGACACACTGTCTGACGGATTATCTCAACTTCTGTGTAGACGTGGTTTCCCCCATGAAGACTGTACGGTGTTACCCTAACAATAAGCCATGGGTAACGCGGGAAGTCAAAGCTGTCCTCAACAGGAAGAAGGCCGCATTCTGGAGCAGGGACAGGGGGGCGATGAAAGCAGCACAGGAGGTGATCGCTGTGTGAGGGAAGCTAAGGACAGCTACAGGAGAAAGGTGGAGCTTAAGCTTGAAGAGAACAACATGAGGGAGGTCTGGAAAGGTGTTAAGACCATCACTGGCCACAACACAAAGACCAGAGCCATAGGACGGACTGTTTAGAAGGCCAACGAGATGAAGAACTTCTTCAATCAGTCCATGTCTCCCACACCCTCTCCCTCACTGCAGCCATATCTCCCTCTTCCCTCAACACACCTTCCATCACTTACTGCAGCAGCCTCCTCCTCCTCCACCCCCATCTTATCACCGGAAACTACTGTGGATGTTCTATCAGTCTGTGGTTGCCAGTGTCCTGTTCTACACTGTGGTGTGCTGGGGGAGCAGCATATCCAAGAAGGACACATCCAGGCTGAACAAACTCATCAGACGGGCTGACTCAGTGGTCGGCATGAAGCTGGACTCTCTGGTGACTGTGGCAGAGAAGAAGACCCTGGACAAACTGCTGGGCATTATGGACGATGTCAGTCATCCTCTGAACACTGTCATCAGTAACCAGAGGAGTGTGTTCAGTGACCGACTGCTCCTTCCCAAGTGCAGGACTAACAGGTTTAAAAACTCCTTTGTCCTTTATGCCATTGGACTCACAGGAAAACAGACTGATCAAACACTAACCGGACTACATACAATAACTTAATGGCTCATTAAAAATAACCAGTGCAATAATATTTTAAACAGAGTGCAATAACTATTAGGGGTGGGTATCACTACTGATTTCCCAGTTTGATTCGCTTCTGATTCACAAGGTCCCGATTCAATTCGATTTTCGATTCGATCCGATTCAATATCGATTCTTGTAGGGAAATTTCAGTTACTATAAAAAGTGTAGTTTGAATGTGAAATGTTGTAATGATACAAGGAACACTCAAACTTTATTAAAATGCATTAAGTTATTAGTGTTTATACTGTGAACAATAGTTACATTCTTTTTTTTTATATCAGTTAATGCACACACATAGCTCCTTTACCAGAAAAGGCATTGAAAGTAGTTTTGAACAGCCTTTTAAAGTGCAAATTAAGTTTTTTTTACATGTAACAAAAACATTTATGAACATAGTTCTGAATATTGTAACCATTTAAGGTCCAAAAACTTCATGACTGCTTTCTGACATCTTGGAGATTGTCAAATTTTTCTGCAAGAAAATGAGCTGATCAACATGTTGAGGAGACAGCTCCTTTGTGCAGCAACAATATTGCCCGCTGTTGAGAAAACTTCACAGCTTTATATATATGTTGTGAAAAGCGTTATACAAATATATTTGATTTGATTTGATATTTTACGCGTCGCGACCGGCGTGAGGGTCCGCGCACCGAAAACGACGTAATCAACGACGCTTCGCGAGGTCATGCACCTCTCGAATTTTGTAACTTTGTGCGCGCCGCGCTTCAGCGCAATGAACAAAGTTATGTTTGCAGGGTTCATACACCTAAACAATGTGGAATTAAAGCACGTCACGCGAGATAAAACGCGAGACGTTAAAACGGTACGCATAAGCGTGGAAAATTGGCCAATTCTAAAGATCGATCTCAGGTTTAATAATCGATATCGAATCATTCAAATGAAGATCAATTTGAATCGAAAAATCGATTTTTCAAACACACCCCTAATAACTATGTGTAATATCTCTTTGGCTCGTATATTCTATAGTTTTTATATTTATAATTATTATTACTAGTTTAATCTCTTTAATCTGTATCCACTATTTTCTATTACTGTTATGATGCTGGTTAAATCGTAATTTCCCTGAGGGAAACCTCCCAAAGGGATCAATAAAGATCTACCTACCTACCTACCTACCTACCCACCCACCCCACCCCACCCCACCCCACCCAAACTCCAGAATGGAATAAAGTCCAGCCTCCCTTGAGAGGATTGGTTTCAGAATTCACACTGTATGTTGAGGTGAGTCCAACTTTATCTAGTTGGTATCTCTCAGCCTCACACACCAGCTCAGGCTCCTTCCCAACCAGAGAGGTCACATTTCATGTCTTCAGTAACTGAGGATCAGAACGCCAAGGCCCCCGCCTTCAGCCACTACTTCCTGTCCCACAGAGGGTGGGCACATGGGACAGTGGACCCATGTATCTATCTCCCCATGGGGTGGGAGTTACCTGGCTTTGTACTGTTACTCCTGTGTGAGCGGGGTTGTTACTCTGCTAAGGAAGGACATGTTGTCTGCTTTTGTGCCCTTAGCGATCGTCTGGTTCCTGGGCTTGACACCCTGGTCCCCTTTGAGAGCACCAAGGCCTACGACATGCTGGACATCATTCAGGCTGTAAGTTTGCCTTAATGTGCAGGTATGGTGTTTAAACGATTTACATTTGAGTGTAGAGCTGCATTCCTCCCTCTCTACCCGTCCCACAGATAGTGGATGAGAGGGATTTCTTTGAAATAATGCCGAACTATGCCAAGAATATTGTGGTGGGCTTTGCACGGATGAATGGTCGCACTATTGGCATTGTGGGAAACCAACCAAAAGTAGCGTCAGGTACAGATGCCTCTATGCTGATCCAACTCACTCCAGCATCACTAATAATGTAAAATGTAATACAGGGGTCATTATGTAATACGGGGGTCATTATGTAATACAGGGGTAATTCCCCCGTTTTTGTCCTGTGCCTCTACGTCTTCACTTATTGTAGGCTGCTTGGACATCAACTCTTCAATAAAAGGGGCACGCTTCGTTAGGTTCTGTGATGCTTTTAACATTCCCATCATCACATTTGTGGATGTTCCTGGATTCCTCCCAGGTAAGGAAAATTTTAAAATCTTGAAGAAAAAAAAATGTAAACAATTAAAATATTTTAAAATATATTTCATGTTGATCTTCTACATGAGGTTCTTTAAATGACACATTTCTAATGGTCTAAATCACATTGCTGGTTTACACATTTTCATTAAACGTCTGTGACCCTGCAGGCACTGCTCAAGAGTACGGAGGCATTATCAGGCATGGAGCAAAACTGCTTTTTGCTTTTGCAGAGGCAACAGTTCCTAAAATTACTGTAATCACAAGAAAGGTAAGAGGCATTACTGTGGGAGGGGCAGATGGGGCAGGTGCGGGGCACGTGTGAGCATGATGGGGCAGGGGCGGGGCACGTGTGAGCATGATGGGGCAGGGGCGGGGCATGTGTGTGCATGCACACTTTATATATGAGGTTGTTGGCTGAATCCTGTTTACCCCGCAGGCTTATGGTGGAGCGTATGATGTGATGAGCTCCAAACACTTGCGAGGAGATGTGAACTATGCCTGGACGTCAGCTGAAGTGGCTGTGATGGGGGCCAAGGTAACACTGTTTAATACTCTCTGAATTAATGCTCCCTCCACCTGTAAAGTAATGCTTCCTCTAAATCAGTGGTTCCCAAACTTTTTCTGCCGTGCCCCCCTTTAGTAGATGAGAATATTTTTGCGCCCCCCCCCCCCCCCCCCCCCCATTGACTAGGGATGCACCGATTCACGTTTTTCACTTCCGATACCCATTCAGATATCTGAGGCTTAGTATCGGCTGATACTGATCCGATACTGGTCTGACAGAGTAAAACAATGCTGAATCGACATAAAACATTTTTTTTAAACACAGACATACTGAATTACAAGTTTATTGAAAACTCTGCACCAGTATAGCACACTTAAACACACATAAAAACATGTAAAAACAAGACAACTTGCATTTGTTCAGTCAGTGCAATTATGAATAGAACATTGAATGTAAAATAAATAATACCAAAGAACCTGAAACTTACAAAAACAATAGGTTCACAACTTTGGTCAAACATGAAAAAAATAAACTGCAAGAAACCTTTGAAATGGTTCAAGAATTCTAAATATAATTTAAAATAAATAAGGAGATGAAATAAGAGAAACAGCAATACCTATGTGGCTAGTTTGCTAGCGCAGACATCACGCAGAGCACAAAGCATGTAACGGCCAGAAATATTGGCCCATTTCCACTAGGGCCTGCTTGGCGCGGTACGGTTCGATTCGCGACGGTTTGTGAGTGTTTCCATTAGTACCAGGTCCCAGTTTGCCGGTCCCTTCGGGTAGTATTTTCGTACCTACTCGCTCGAGGTTCTAACCGTTCCGAAGCGGTACAGTTCTGTGACGTGGAGGAACAGCATGACACTGATTGGCCAGGGAGTGTCGTCACAGGTTGCGTCAGGAGAGCGACTCCTCCGCTATGGACTCCTCAGCCATTTTTAAAACCCAAGGAGCGAAGTCTGTTCCCTGGTCAAACGCCAAGGTACAAACCTTTCTGTTAATAATCAGCGATCAAAAAATCCAGGGCGAACTAGACGGGGCCACTAGAAATGTAAAGGTTTTTAGCGAGGTTTCCGCGCTAATGGCCACTCATGGCTACCAGCGGTCCGTTCAGCAGTGCCGGTCGGTCCAAGCTTAAAAAGCTTAAAAGCGATTACCGGGCGGTGAAGGATTATAACGGATGCAGCGGAGCAAACCGCAAAGACTGGAAATGGTTCCAGCAAATGGATGCCATATACGGTCACCGGCCAGCCAGTAACGGAAGAGAAAATGTGCTGGACACGACAACGTCGGTGCTGGAGGCCACGGAGAATGGTGAGTGTATTGTGATTTCAGTTTTACTAGGCTCGTAAAAGATGTAATATGAACGTAATATGAACGCATCTATTGTAAACGCAGGAATTTAGAGCTGTGTTTGTAGTTAATGTTACCACCACAGTCACTACTGTACAATAGCTAGCTCTTAGCCTTGCTAGTTGCTAGTTAGCTGTAGCCATAAACAAAGCATGAGCAGGGATGACGTGCTACACATTTTGTGCAGTTACGCTATATTGTTGCTTTCACGGGAATGCTTGTGTTTAATATTTGTTATTTTTTACGTTCAAGATTTCCCTTCCACTGACGAGGTGAGCGGAGTTGGCGGAAAATGTTTCCTTCAACCGGGCTTTCCTCGGGGTGCTTGGCGAACTTGTGAACACCATGCGAGACAGACGCCAGTAAAAGCACACAAAATGTTGCTTGTAGTATTATAAATATTTATTTCATATAAAGCTATACGTTATTTTTAGGTAATTTGCCTTTTGCACTTTTTTTTAACTATAACTATATTATTTACATATTTTGTACTTTAAATATCTATATTTCATAATAAAGTTTGATTTTATTTGATTGTATGACTGATGCTTTTTATGCAGGGTGTGTTCAGCCTGTTTGAGTAATACCAAATTATTGTCAATAATTAGAGCAACCACATACAATAATGAAGATAAAGATAAATAAGATACAATAATGGTATGTGTTAAGGGGCATCGACCGGTGTTGTGGTCGCATACAAATGATGTCACGACACTACAACCCGTGCGCCAACAGCGACTCCACCCACATTGGGGTGGTTCACCATTGTAATGGAAACACAACGCGACCGTACCGTTCCGTTGTGAATCGATCCGTATCGAACCGTACCGCGCCAAGCAGGCCCTAGTGGAAATGCGCCATATGTGTACTGTCTCTTTAAGGGAGCGAGTTGAGTGCACGTATGGAATATTGTTGTTTTTTTAGCCTTCTGCTGTAGACCGACTCAGACCACTGCTCTTTATTTTATCTTTATTTTATTTCTGTAAGTAATGCATTCAATGAGCTTTGGACAACTCACCAATTCATGTATGAACAGTAGTGCTGGAGCCCAGGTTTATTTTGGTCAAACAGCAAATAAACAGACTAAGTGGAATACTACCAGCGCGAGTACGAGTCAGTAGAGGGTTTTCCATCCACCGAGTTTTTGCGCATTTTGAAAATGCGCATGAAAAAAGCTGGATGGAAAAAGACCAAATTTCGAAAAAAGCTCCAAATATTGCAAAAAGATTTTTACGCTAGGAGGAGGTGGAAAAGTTAGACTATCGCGTCGCCAAAATTCGGAAAAACTGGATGGAAAAGGGTTTTTCGCATAAACGATGACGTATCATGCCTCAAGTCATGTGGCTCTGTACATGATCGCGATGTAAAGATGGCAAATACATACAAAAACAGTTCTGGAGAGAGTAAAAATTTAATTTAACTTCTCCATGTATAGAAAAGAAAAAGAAAAAAATGTTTCAAAACCTCAACGTGCAAAAATGCGTAACTGCCAGATGGACGTAAAACCACTATTGTTTGGCGTCCTCTCACGTGATCTAAAGTTTATTCGCATAACTGTAATGAATGGAAACAAGGCTTAATTCGCATTTATTTCTGCCGAAACTTGGAAATTGCGCATTATTTTTTCGAAAGGTTTGGATGGAAACCCGGCTAGTGATTCACCTCTCCTCTGTGTGCTTCGTGTTTCACTCGGCTGTTAACTGTCCAAGTTCACTTCTATCCAGGACAGAGTGGATATTTAAGGTTGAACTAACTCCGAAAAGCGTTACAAGCATAGAATTAGACTGAATAGATCTGTTTTTATGGATCGGTCACATTGTCACCGATACCCGATCTAGAATTTTTTTCAGATATTAATATCGGAATTGGTTTATCCCTAACTGACACATGTGCACATGTTTTACTTCCAAGCTCCACGCCCCCCCTGCAATAGCTCCACGCCCCACGTAGGGGGCGCGCCCCCCACTTTGGGAACCACTGCTCTAAATTATTGTTCCCTCCACAATTTAAAGGTGCCAGAATGTATTTATTCTGACAGGAACAACACTGACAATAAAACGAATCTCCATGTAAATATGTTTCTCAATAATGTGACACAAAAAGTATGGACACAAAAAGTACATAGCATGAATACTTACAGGTCGTGCTGGGGTTGAGCTGCTTAACGTTGAAACTCTCTTTAGTGCCAAATCCTGAGAGCGTTCCACTCAAGAAGAGTGGAATTGACAAAAAAATGCTCAGTGATGGAAAAGTCAAATTTATTTATATAGCGGTTATTTACAACACATGTACAAAGCAGGTTTACAATTGTATGGGTCCAGATTTCTAATGAGCAAGCCAAAGGCGAAAGTGGCAAGAAAAAACTCCCTATGATGGTGGGGATTAGGAAGAAACCTTGGGAGGACCAAGACTCAAAAAGGAACCCATCTAGGGAAGGCTAATCTATAGCAGCATAACTAAAGGGAGGGGTTCAGAGGTGACCACAGTCATGAGGGCTCACTGAGACATTGCTTTACACCCATGTCATTATCACAACTAGAGTGATGCCATGACACAGCTGGATGACTGTGATATTGTGGGCAAGACCATTTAACGCCTTATTGTGGGCAGATATTGTGGGCAAGACCATTTAACGCCTTATAGGTTAACTGAAGAATTTTTAATTCAAGTCGATATGTAATCGGAAGCCAGTGTAATGCAGCGACTAATGCAGTGGTATTAATATGATCAAATTTTCTAGCCTTAGGACTCTAGCTGCAGCACAATGTTTTAGTGTGGATAAATGGGGAATACATATGAAAACAGATGTATTTTTCAATGTACCCCAATGATAATGTTTACTTGGTCATCTGAGGTAGTGAATGATGTGTTTTGAAACTTTAACAATATTTATATATTATTCCAAAACTTCAATGAAGGGGGTGAAATGTGGTGTGGCCACTCTGTAAATATTTTGAGCAGGTGTGTCTGGTTCTGTTTCCAGGGTGCTGTGCAGATCATTTTCAGGGGTAAAGAAAACCAGGCAGAGGCGGAGGCGGAGTATGTGGAGAAGTTTGCCAACCCCTTCCCTGCTGCTGTCAGAGGTACCACACACACACACACGCACACACACGAGGAGGGTCTGGCTGCAGACCTCCAGTGTGAGGCTCGCAGCATTCTGGGACTCACCTCGTGTGAGGACGGAACTGACGTTCACACTACGTATGCGTGTATACGGAAGCACAGGTGTGCGCTTCTCCTCGTGAGAAGATGTCTCTTGGATACGGCATAATGTATGTTGTACTCAAAACGAATGACATATCTTGTGTATGTTTAATAAAGGAGTGTGTTAACTATCTGCTTGTTACGACCCCACGATGTCATGGGTCTAGGTTTGGGGTGTGGGGCAGTAGCATGCCATATGTTACGACCCCACGATGTCATGGGTCTAGGTTTGGGGTGTGGGGCAGTAGCATGCCATATGTTACGACCCCACGATGTCATGGGTCTAGGTTTGGGGTGTGGGGCAGTAGCATGCCATATGTTACGACCCCACGATGTCATGGGTCTAGGTTTGGGGTGTGGGGCAGTAGCATGCCATATGTTACGACCCCACGATGTCATGGGTCTAGGTTTGGGGTGTGGGGCAGTAGCATGCCATATGTTACGACCCCACGATGTCATGGGTCTAGGTTTGGGGTGTGGGGCAGTAGCATGCCATATGTTACGACCCCACAATGTCATGGGTCTAGGTTTGGGGTGTGGGGCAACATGCCGGTTGTGGACGAGATGTAATAAAAGAAGAACGCAGAAACCAGTCGGATGCGTTAAAAGAACACTTTACTGCCGAGTGGTAATGAGAAAAAGAGCCTTTACGCAGCAAACACTGAACAGACACATACGTACAACCACACACGATTAACCATAAACCAACCAACCAAGGAAAGGAGCAGTAGACGGCACCAAAGAAAAGAAACAAACAAAAACACACTACACTACGGTAACAAAGCAAAACTTACCCCTTACAGAAAAGAAAACATACCTACTGCTCTAACTAATCTCAAACAAAAATACACAAACGGTGCCCGCCTCTATACTGGTGTTTCTAACAAATGCAGGACTGCGTGAGTGCATATATGAGTGCGCACATGCTGCTATGCCCTCAATCCATGGTGGTGTTTGCTATACAACTCAGTTCATAACATTATGATAAAGATTATCACAACAACCGTAAAGGCAGTAAAGCTCGTGTCGCCTCCCAGCGACTTCCAGCAAACACAGCAGGCAGATTATGAAGCCGAAGAACCGCCCCCTCATCCAAATCGCGGTCTCTGATTGGCCGACAGACTCCACTCCTGATGAGGCAATCCACCTGTTGGAAATTAACCAGACAAAAAAAAGGAACAACCTCCCCAAAAACCACAGTACACGTAACACTGCTACTACTGCAGTATGTAAATAACGTACTTAGCTTTAGCACGATTAGCAGCTGCTGTGCTTAAAAGCGCTTTTTCTCTAAAGAACCAGTTATTGTATATTATAGTTATTATATATAATATTCTCATTATATCGTAGCCGTAATTGCAAGTCATAACTTTGCTTGCTTTGTCGAATTTAACAGTTAAATAGCTATAGATGTATAGATGATATAGATGATTGTACTGTTGAGTTTGTGGTATTCTATACATATTATGCTTTCATTTATTAAAAAAAGACAAGCATCTATATATGAGTAATTGTCAGCAACTGTAAGGAGCCAAAAAGGAAATCTTTTTTTAAACAAAACAAACTGTTACATGAAATCTTAATTACTATTAACCCAACAAAATGGTAAATATAGACAGCTTCCTGGCATCAACCATTTCTTTTATAAATAGCTCCATGTCCATTCCATTTCCAAATGTGAAAGTAAATGGGGACAGGATGTCGTCCCGCTCATCTTCATCAATGAACACACTGTCCATTGAGCTCAATCTTGTCAGGGCCTCTTGAGATTCATCTTCTCTCAAGAGCAGGACATCAGGAGATTGCACAACATCTTGGAAGAGCTCATGCCTACACCTGAGCCAAGAAATGGCCTCCTGCAACTAAATACATAATGAAGAAAATTACTTTAAGCTTTACCTTTAAATTGAAGCCAGTTTTTTCGGTCCAGTGTCCTGGAACTAAATGGTTTGCAAGTCCACTAAAAACACCAAACAAAGAAGGTCCTAAAAAATTGAATGCAAATTCAAAAAACATGCAAACAAACAACCAATATATATACAGTGGACTCCATGTCTTTCTTAGGACAAGCCTAAGGTCAGAAAGTCTCCCCTTGTCAAACAGGTTTTTCCAATCCTGACTATGAGCTCATTTGCTGGTCTTTCAGAGTCCAGGACATAGGACAGCTGGACACAAAAAAATTATTTGTGCATGTTTGCAACCTTTGTTTCAGTTATTAACAAGATGTACTTATTTATACATTAATTTATTTATACGTATGTCATTTTGGTCCTCCATATATTATGCTTGTAAACCAGCTAAACCATCAAACTTAAAAACAAAAACATAACCTTATTCTGGTCCAGAGCTACATTGATAAACACTGTTAGCTTAGCTGGCTACATAGTTTCACGACGTAGTAAACAATAAAGCTAACCTTATCAAAATTTTTGTGATTTTCCCACCATGCACTAAGGCAATCTATGTTATCTTTATTTTTCCACAGTTACACCTGTTATTTAGCTAACTTTCTTGATCTTGTATAACTTACCGTGACTCGACAGAAGAAAACAAACTCATGTGAAGCCATCCGAGCCACCTCTTTCCATAAGCAGCGCACACCTGTGCTTCCGTATACACGCATACGTAGTGTGAACGTCATTTCCGTCCCCACAGGTGAGGCCCAGATTACTGCGAGCCTCACACTGGAGTTCTGCAGCCAGACGCTATTGACACACACACACACACACACACACACACACACACACACACACACACACACACACACAGGGTGTCTCCTGACTTGCTGATGAGCTGCAGGGGTAAGTGGAAGTGTGAGAGTGAGGGAGTGTGACAGAGAGAAGAAGAGTGAATGATAATAAAACGATAGTGGGAAGGAGATTCATGCACACATCAGAGTGAGTGTACAGGTGCTGTGGACACTGTCTGCGGGTGTGGGCAATTTCAGCAGGTGACCTATCTGAGCTCTTCCCCCCCCTCAGGTTTTGTGGATGACATCATCCAGCCATCTACCACCCGTAAGAGGATCTGTCGAGACCTGGAGGTGCTGGCAAGCAAAAAACAAACTAATCCCTGGAAAAAGCATGCCAACATTCCCTTATAAATCCCAACTCTACTGTACTTTACTGTACTGTACTGACCTCTACACATGTTTGTAAATGTTCAGGCGTGTATAGAGAAAAAAAATCATAATATCCTGAAAATGATCCACAATGATTATAAGGTGATTGTTGGGTGCACATGTAATGTACAGTATGATCCTTACTGCAGTAAACACTCCCTAAGTCATGATGCACGTTTTTAAAGTGAGTTTTCTTAAGTGTGCAAGAGTAAAAACATTATTCAAAGGAAAAGTAATCGGCTCTAGGTTGTACAAAACAACATCATAAGTACTGAAATATACAATTTACAAGTATCTACCCAAAAGGACTGACATCACGGAGTATAGAACTGCTTCCTCCATTTGACAAAAATAGATGTTCAGACAAACCTATATAAACTTGTGACAAAAAATTCCATTTACATCAACAACCTGAGTTATTTATTTATTTTAAACAATGTAATGCATCTTGTTATTAGAAACAGAGAAATACATTTTGATATTGAACATTTACATGATCATGTAATTTTTAATACATTTACCCAGTTATACAACTCTGTTTCTCAGGATGTTCTGAAGATTAGGTTACAGTGGGAAACTAAAACATGTTGAATGGTCCCTTCATAAAGTGACATGCTACTGATTTAAATCTTTTGTATGGAAGAAAGGTTTGGCAATGCAACAGACAACAACAGACTACAATAAGGCATCCTTGCACTAGGAATCTTAGAGGAGAGCTGAAGACGTGTGATGGAGTCCTATACTCCACCATGAAGAAAGCAACCACAATGTAAACAATCCCCAATGTGACTGGACAGATACACAGTTGGAAATTTAGCATTTAAACTGATTGGATCCCCAAAAACATCACAGGATCATCCAGCCACAGTGGAGCATAAACACTGTCCAAGAAGATGAATTAAATGGACCTCATGAAAACTACAGCATTTTAGTAAAACTGGGTCTGACTGGACAGGGCAGGAAGAGCAGGCACTGAAGACCAGGGCTTTGACTAAGACTGAAGACCAGGGCTTTGACTAAGACTGAAGACCAGGGCTTTGACTAAGACTGAAGACCAGGGCTTTGACTAAGACTGAAGACCAGGGCTTTGACTAAGACTGAAGTTTGTTCGTGTGTATGTCCTTGTGTCCCAGAACCTTTTCAGGAGAGCACGGTTAAAATGCATTTCAGAACATGCGCATCGTAAAACCCTGGTAAAAAAAATACATTAATTACAAAATGTTGTTTTTCATAACAAAGACAAAGTTTTGTGTTAAGATACTTTTAATTACATTGACTGTATATTGCACAACTCCATGCGAATGGACCCTGTGAGGGTCTAAAATGCCTAAAAGTTTCCATAATGTCTCACTGATTCGTCCTCTATCATGGTGGCAGCGTTGAAGAAGTCAGATCTCAGTTCAGGCCTCTCACGCCGGTTCCGAGATGGAGGCTGGTAACGGGGACCATGATTCACAGATAAAAAACCAGCCAGTCACAGAAAATCAGACAATCAATTTTCCAAGGATTTACAGAATATCAACCAGTCAATCATAAATAACCCTTAGTACACCTGCTAAATTTTACAGACTATCTAAAAAAAAAACTAGAGTAGAACAGAGCAGGTCAGTGATCCTGTCCTCAAATCCTTCGTTCATGTCCCCCAGCTGTCCACAAGATGACATCATTAAATCCTCACAATTGAGCAGAGATGGGGGCTGTGTACGAAATAGCCTACTACATACTACTGGCGTACTGATCGAGCCCCAAATCAGTATGCCGTATGCAGTATGTGACCAAAATTAAATTTTCCAGTACGCGAAACATACCCGGATGACCTACTACTTCCGCAAAATATTCTAGTACGCGAACAGAGCTATCTTCATGGTGTACTGCATCCCATCATGCAACGCTACGTTCACGTGACCCCATAGTATGCTTTGCTGTTGTCGCATACTGGAAACTGTACTGCATACTACTACGAGGACAAGTATGCAGTATCCAGTATATACTGAGTCCAGTATGCAGTATCCAGTATGTAGTAGTCTATTTCGAACAGAGCCCGGACTCGAGTTTGGGACTCGGACTCGAGTCGCACTTAGGTCGCATATACAGTGACTTCAGACTCGACTTAGACTTGCATTAAAAAGACTTGCAACTCGACTTGAACTCGTGATTTGAGACTTGTGAACAATCTTTTATTTGTAATGTTCTTTTGTGTTTCATTTGACAACCTTTTCTCCACCTGTCTGTATGCTTTTTACTTCCCACTGACGTAACATTTTCGGCGCGCGGACCCTCGCGCACTGTTGCCAACTCCTCAGTAAGGAAAGTCGCTATTGGTTGTCCTAAAAGTCGCTAGAAGTCGCTAAATGATGTCATCACCTAATTTGCATAATACATGTTTTTGAAGCTGTAAAGGAATAATGTTGGGAGAGAAAAAAGTGAGTAAAAACATCTTAAATATGTTAGAACTACAAATGAACAACATCTGTTGTCTTTGAAATAGGCAGTCACTTCTCAAAAGAACTACATGACTTTAATGCTTTGTATAAAAATTTTTTATGTAAATTACATAAATAGTTTTTTTGCTGTGTTGTTAAATGTTAGTATACGAGTAGTAGTTTGCAGGAACTAGTTGGCATAGAAATCAACCTTACAATACAGGCAGTATGCCCGTGTATTATCTCCAATACATAGCTTCAGCCAGCCTTTAAATTCAGGATTTGATTCCCACTCTTTCCTGTATTTTTGAGAATAGAGTTTAGAGTGAGACATGATGAGCAAGTTAGCTAGATGTTAAGCTTTCACAGACGCACACACTGTGGAGAGTTAGCTAAATGTTTAAGCTAGATGTTAAGCTTTCACAGAGATGCACTGTGGATGAGTCGAGTGACTGGCTACGTGGTGAATGAGGTGAAGAATGACTGAAACTGTGTGAGTTAAATGCAGTGATTTCTTTTCGTGTCTCACTGAAGACTAAACCATTTATATTTACATCCCCCGTCGGCGGCAGCTTTGGGCATGCGCAGTTCATGTGCAGTGTGGACGTGGAGCGGTGACGGTCTGCTCTGAGTGTGAGACTGCACTGAGTGTTGTGGGGCTCACGGCAGCACCCGCTGGGGCTCACGGCCCAGAGGACAGCAACTAAAGAGCGTGTTTGTTCAGAGTCGCCAAAAGTCTCCAATAACACCACAAAAAGTCGCTAGATTTGTCGCTAGTCGCTTTTTACTACAAAAAGTTGCTAGAGGGTCTGAAAAGTCGCTAAATATAGCGACTAAGTCGCTAAGTTGGCAACACTGCCTGGATCATCGCCAATCTGTGACGTATTTCAGCTTGTAATTACGAAGCGAGCAGAAATTTTAGAAGCGAGCAAAAAACAAACGCGCGCTGAAAACAGTGAACCGCGCAATTCTTGATTCTCTGCTCTCGTTGTCAGTTTTTGCTCGGTTTCCTTGATTTTGCGTGCTCAATGTGTCTGACTTGCTCGATTTAACATTATCTTTGCGCTCTCATATTAAAGATAGTAATTTGACGCCATACCGCAGATGTCGTTTCATTTGTCGTATTTTTCCCGACATCATCGTCCCACATGGTTTACACACCGTCTTTTTCTCAAAGTCAAAGGAGAAATGTGTCCATATATCGCGTCTTATCTTTCTCCCTGCTGACATTGTCGAGTTAACTTTGAGTTTAATTTCATGAGTAGTGTTGTCAGGCATCCCAAGTTGCAAAAGTTGATTTCAAGGAGGGGGGGGGGGGGGGGGGGGGTGGTGAGTGAAAGTTGTTGAGTGGGGGGGGGGGGGGGGGGGGAATATAAGTAAGTTATATCTCTCCCCCTCTCTCTCCTTCCCACTCGCGATTAGAGAAAAAAAAGTTTCGCCTGTGTGCGCGTTTGTGTGGGTCACTTGTTCTGAATTCCGGGAGATTATATGTGACTTGCGGGTATCAGGGAGACACTACCGAAATGCGGGAGACTCCCGCAGCTTCCGGGAGACTTGGGATGTCTGTGTTGTGTCGTTTGCGAACGATTCGTTCAAATGAACGAAACATTTGAGTGAACGAACTGAATCGAATCACTTCCTCAGATGATTCGTTCCTTTTTCAGTTCAGTAATTGAGCTCAGCAGCGACCGTGCAGGCCGTCACCGAATCACCGAGGGAACTGCGCATGCTCCGTGATTCGTTCAGTGATTCGTTCATGAACTGAAAGTTCTCGTTCATTCTCTGATTCGTTCATGAACTGAAAGCTCTCGTTCACTCACTGATTCGTTCATGAACTGAAAGCTCTTGTTCACTCACTGATTCGTTCATGAACTGAAAGCTCTCGTTCACTCACTGATTCGTTCATGAACTGAAAGCTCTCGTTCAATTTCTGATTTGTTCACTGAACGTAATGTCACCCAGAGAACTGTTGTTAAGGACGTGATTCACGTTTGCGCTGCCACTCACTCACATTTTCTTTTTGATTGCACATTTAAGTTGATATTTTCATCTGAATGTACAGTTTTTATCTTAATGTTGCTCTTAATTTAATATTTATTTTGCACTTTTGTATGTAACCAGGTGGAAAAAAGTGGTTAACTGTAAAGTGTTCACTGTAAATCCATTGTATTATCCACATGCTGGTTGAAGTACCTGCGTAGGTCAGAGGGTGGCGCCATCCCCAGGTGCAGGGGTAATCGGTGTCAGAAAGTACAAAATCCTTTTACGCACTTTTGGGACAGACGTGACGAGCACGTAATTTCAATCAGAGACGGTTGGTGTGAGAGAGTTAGGCTATCTTAACCAATGTTCCAGAAACTCGGTAAGAAATGTTTGTGTAATCAATGATTTACCCTGCGGTATAAAGATGTTAATGTTATTTTTTCCTTTGTCCTCTTGTAGAGAGGCCACTGCCGTTTTGTTTTCTGTTTCATTTCATTTTTTTTATGCAAACGTGCCGCTGCACGCTAGCGCGCCATTTCGAGACCGTAGGTAGATAGAGCACGAGTTGCCTGTTTTTTGCTAATTCTTTATTTTACGAGCTCGGAAAACTGAAGTGTTTGATGAGAATAAAGAACCCCTTTTCGTATTTGAAGTCTTGTGTGTTACATTGACCCGGCTTCAAATCTTGGTACCAGGAGTGGGGTTTCTCATTTTTTCTTCTGCGCGTAAAGTGCGTACATCACGGCGTAGCGCTAGCTTTGTATGATAACGGCAGTGGTGAAGAATCAATCAATCAATCAAATTTTATTTATATAGCGCTTTTTACAACAGTTGTTGTCACAAAGCAGCTTTACAAGTGCCGAGTCCTAGCCCCCAGTGAGCAAGCCAAGGGCGACAGTGGCAAGGAAAAACTCCCTAGTTTTTTTGCATGAGGAAGAAACCTTGAGAGGAACCAAGACTCAGGGGGGGAACCCATCCTCCTCTGGCCGACACCGGTCACCATGACAACAACAACAACATTTTAGACAGAAAGAAGAGAAAGAAAAGGAAAAATATGTAATAATGTCCATCATGATGTATGCATCCGGTTAGGCAGGAGGTGGCTGGCTCCTCATCTCATTATTCCTCAAGCAGGCGGGCAGCCATGTGGAGAAATGAAACAGGGAAAATTAGCTCTGTATGAGGACACAAGAAGTGGCCTAACCAGTGCGGACAGAGGCAAGGATTTTTCTTTTTGTGGCGTCGCTGTCCGGAGACCAGACGAGTGGCGACCGGGGCTCGAGTGGCTGTACTGGCGTGGCTGTGAGGGATTCCAGCGAGGTGACCATCAGACTGGGAAGGATTCCAGGTTGAGAGAGCATCGTCCAGGAGCCTCGCGGGAGCTCTGGATCTTCGACGAGTTTATCCTTTATTTGATTTTGTATTGACTTTTAAGTAAACTGGTAAAAAAAATGTCTGAATCAGGAAATGTTGAGATGTTTGATGGACATTTACTAGTGGATGAGGATCGCCATGAACATGACTATGAACATGACAATGGAAACGAACAAGCTGATGTCACAAATAAGTGAGTTAGCTAGAAAACAAGAAGTCATGACAGTCATATCATCACTAAATACTGAGCCTACCAGGTCTTATGTGTATGTTCCCAGAGAAAGACACATCTCACCTTTTAGTGGAGACATTGAAAATGACGGGAGGAGTGTAGATGAGTTTATTGAGGAAGTAGAAAGAGTTATTTCTGCTAGAAACCAATCTGCACCTGAGCAATTTGATTTTGTGATGTCACTCTTGAGGGGCTCAGCCTTAGATGAGGTATGTTTACGCAAAGCTGATGGTGACGTTGTAAAAGATCTGTTTGTCTACCTAAGAGATGCTTTTGGAGATAAACGTAGTGCTTCCCAGCTATTGCAAAACTTTTATAACTGTAAACAGAAAGAAGGGGAGGACATTCGTGACTTTTCACATGCTCTGGCACAAGCCTTTAGTTGTGTGGTAAAACAATATCCCAGCTCTGTAGCTAATGAGAAAGTTGTGTTAAGAGATCAGTTTGTTCAGGGTGTCAGTGATCCCTCCCTAAGATGAGAACTCAAAAAATATGTACGAGGAAAACCTACATCCACTTTGATTGAGGTGAGGGAGGAAGCTTACCTGTGGTCCTCAGAAGTCCCTAGCACAAAGGTAGTTAGGAGTAAAGTTAATGCCTGCAGTCATGTTACAGCAGAAGCACAGTGCTGTGCAGCTACAGCTATTGAAAATCCAGTGTGTCTTGAGGATGTAATGAAAACTCTTAAAGAGCAAGGCAAAGTCACAAATGTGGTTAAGCCTAGTGAGAAGTCAGTTTCAGTTAATGATGTTCTACAAGTACTGGCTGAGCAAGGGAAGGCGATAACTGAACTCACTAAAGCGGTGAAAGAGCTGACTACCCAGAGCAAGAACCCCAGTAGTCCTACACAAAGTAAGACCAAAATGGTTCCCAGATTTACCCCAGATGGCAAGCCTATATGCTTCAAATGTCAAGTCGCTGGTCATGTTGCTAAACAATGTCCACAGAGAAAACACCAAAACTCTGACCAGCCCTTGGTTTGCAGTCAGTTGGAAAACGCGAGACCCTGGTTGCAGTGAGTCGGGCAAGGCAGGGTAACGTCGTAGACTCACCTCAACCTGAGATAACACGTGAGCAAATCATTGAGCGTGCTATAGGCCAATGCCCAATAGTTGACCTAAAACTTAGTGGTGTACCAGCCCATTGTTTACTTGACACTGGCAGTCAAGTTAGTACCATAACAGACAAGTTTTTCAAAGACCACATTGGTGAGAGTGAGAACATACTTGCTACAACTGGCTGGCTCAAGATAGTTGCTGCAAATGGACTTGGCATTTCTTATCAGGGTTATGTGGAACTGGAGGTGGAGGACAGCTTTCCAAAAGATACAAGTCTGTAGCATTGAGAAGAAGGTGACAGCCAGGGTTGCAGGCAGAGAGAAAGTACGTATCCTGGCGGCCTCAGTGTCCACGGTACTTGTTAGAGGCCACACCAAAACCTCAGGTGCATCCTCTCAGATTATCATTGAACCAGTGACCACACCTCGACCCCCTGGTCTGGTAGTTCTCCCAACACTTGTTACAAATGCCAGCCACTTTCATCCCCTCCAGGTTGTTAACTTTTCCTCAGAGGATGTGTGGTTGTGCCCTAGAACAAGGCTAGGCATTATCTCCAACGTTGATTGTGTTGAAAGTGAGCAGACATGCCAAGTAAAGTTTAAGCGCATCTCTGCAGATGTTGAACAGGTTTTAGTGGATTCCAACACAGATCCAACTGTCAGTAAGGTGCAAACCATGTTGGACAAACTTGACATAGGAGGTACTGAGGAAGAGCGAGTCGCTCTCTGTGCATTACTTTCTTGTTATATAGATGTGTTTACAGACGATGAGGAAAATCTTGGCCACACAGAAAAGGAGAAGCACGAGATTAAGTTGGTTGATGACGTCCCTGTCACACAACCGTATCGTCGCATACCTCCTAATCAGTACCAAGAAGTACAAGAACACATCTCTAAACTTTTGAGGAAAGGGATCATACAGCAAAGTGAAAGTGCTTACGCCTCACCCATTGTGGTAGTCCGCAAGAGTGATGGTAGCATACGTTTATGCGTAGACTATCGTAAACTGAATCTTAAGACTAAGAAAGATGGATTTCCGTTGCCTCGCATCGATGAGAGTTTTGATGCCTTATAAGGCGCAAAATACTTCTCCACAGTAGATTTAGCAAGTGGGTATCATCAAGTGGCCATGGATGAGAGAGATAGGCATAAGACTGCCTTCACCACGCCTTTTGGGCTGTTTGAGTATGTTTGCATGCCCATGGGAGTGTGTAATGGCCCTGCGCCGTTTCAAAGACTGATGCAGGCAACCATAAACGATTTGATATTTGACATCATGTTGGTCTATCTTGATTATTTACTGGTGTATTCACCATCATTTGAGTCTCACTTGGAAAAGCTAGACATTGTCCTTAAACGTTTGAGATACACAGGACTAAAAGTGAAGTGTGAAAAATGTCACTTTTTGCAGAAGGCACCAAATTTCTGCAGAGGGCATTGCAACTGATCCTTCTAAGATAGCTGCAGTCAAGGAGTGGTCCACCGCTGTTAAAGAGCTTCAGTCGTTTCTAGGCTTATGGAGCTACTACAGAAGGTATGTTGAAGGGTTTTCTAAGATAGCAGCCCCACTGCATGACCTTGTAAATCAATGTCATGGTGCTGTTAGTACAGCCAAGTCTAGTCAAAAACTGAGTGCACTGTGGGATGCTAACAGCCAGGATGCATTTGACACACTGAAAGAAAAGCTTGTTACTGCACCTGTTCTGGGATATGCAGATTTCACTGGCCCATTCATCTTGGAGACTGATGCAAGTGATCAGGGCTTAGGAGCTATCCTATGTCAGCAGCAAGGTGACAAGAAACGTGTCATAGCATATGCAAGTAGACGGCTAAGAAATGCAGAGAGAAATGACAAAAACTACAGCAGCATGAAACTGGAGCTGCTTGCCCTTAAGTGGGCAATAGTGGAAAAGTTTCGAGGTTATTTGCTAGGCTCAAAATTCATGGTTATTACAGATAATAACCCCTTATGTCATCTCAAAAATGCAAAACTTGGAGCTATTGAACAAAGATGGGTAGCGCAGTTAGCTGCTTTTGACTTTGATGTGCAGTACCACCCAGGTCGGTGCAACCCTGCAGCTGATGCACTGTCACGGCACCCGTTAGCAGGGGAGCCAGAGCCACATGATGATGAGGAGTTTGATGATTGCATCGCAATTTGTAACCCGATCTGTAGATGTACCACTCTTGACCCTGAGTTGGTGACAGCAGGAGTCAAATGTTGTCAGCTAAACCAGATTAGGGCTACAGAAGCTGATCAGTGTGGGTCCCATTCTAAAAAGGCAACACCAACCCTTCCAGGCTATTCCAAGGAACAACTGCAGACCTTTCAGTGTCAAGATCCTGTGATCAGCATTTTTAAACAGTTTTAGTTGATGATTGTGTTCAGCAGCTAGAGGACTCTGATTTGATTTCAGACAGTGAACCCCTATTAGAACAGGCAGAGGCTGAACATGTTGAGATTGAAACATGCACTACTGACCAACCATGTGAGGTGCAAGCATCTACTCCTTGTGTTAGGAAAGCTCCTGTACCTGCTCCTCGCAGGACTAAGCATGCAACTGCAGGGAAACATCCAAACCCCTACAATGAACCTAGGTCAGTGTTGGAGCCAGAACTGAGTCCATCAATGGTCTCCCAGATCACTGCAAGCTTAGGTTCTGTGTTTTTCAGAGAAGCTCTAAAAGAAGTTAAAAATAGTTACTTTGTCACAGAGGACGTTGACTGTTAAGCAGGGGAGAATGTAACCAGGTGGAAAAAAGTGGTTAACTGTAAAGTGTTCACTGTAAATCCATTGTATTATCCACATGCTGGTTGAAGTACCTGCGTAGGTCAGAGGGTGGCGCCATCCCCAGGTGCAGGGGTAATCGGTGTCAGAAAGTACAAAATCCTTTTACGCACTTTTGGGACAGACGTGACGAGCACGTAATTTCAATCCGAGACGGTTGGTGTGAGAGAGTTAGGCTACCTTAACCAATGTCCCAGAAACTCGGTAAGAAATGTTTGTGTAATCAATGATTTACCCTGCGGTATAAAGATGTTAATGTTATTTTTTCCTTTGTCCTCTTGTAGAGAGGCCACTGCCGTTTTGTTTTCTGATGTTCATTTCATTTAATTTTTTTAATGCAAACGTGCCGCTGCACGCTAGCGTGCCATTTCGAGACCGTAGGTAGATAGAGCACGAGTTGCCTGTTATTTGCTAATTCTTTATTTTATGAGCTCGGAGAACTGAAGTGTTTGATGAGAATAAAGAACCCCTTTTCGTATTTGAAGTCTTGTGTGTTACATTGACCCGGCTTCATGTAGGTTAGTTAATACTTATTTTTTGTATTATGTTACAGTGATCCTGCGCCAGTTCGTGCTTCAGCTTTTGTGAATTCACGGGTTTTTATAAGATATTAATGGGAAAAATAATTCGCGGGTCATCACTTTTTTGCCGGTTGTCTGCGGAATTCGATCGGCGGAAAAATTATATATTTTATGATTTTTTTACATGACAAAATCCCAAAATGTATAAAAATATATTATAAGTATTAATTCTAACAATTAACAAGGAGTGTTATAAATAATAAATAAATGACAGTAAATAGTGCATATTTACTCTCGGAAACGAGAACCAGCATTGCTTGCCTGAGACGCTACTCGCCTACAAGAGATTGTAAACAACACGACTGGTTGCTCGCTGGACAAGCACACATGCACAGAACAGTGTGGGGATGGTTATTAAGTGAATGGGAAAGGTTTATGTAAAGGTGTGGGGAGGGTTTATAAAGCCCTAATATAGTGTATAAATACTTAAATACCATTTCTATTTTCGGTTATTGCAGGTAGGTCTGGAATCTCCAGAATGCGATAAAGGCAGGATTACTGTATTTGTAATGTAATTTATATTTGTAATTTATATATAATTTGTATTGTAATTTATATATATATATAACAATTTATAATTTATAACCCAACATTTAGTTGTTATTTTTTTTATTCCTAAATGTTCTACAACACTCTCGTCTCCTGGTCCATGAGGCCGTGAACTAAACTGAAACATGAACTGTTCAGCCGTGTATCAGTTAAGGCTGGATACTTTCGCGAGTGATCATAGCGCGACTCCACACACAACGGCGGAGGCGTTTAAACTTGACACGTCACAATCTTTACAGTGTTGTCCGAAACTATATGTATAAAGAACCCTCAAAAACAGGGGGAATGAACATTTACCTGATGAATTTTAATGTTGCATTGTGTTCCAGGTTTGAAAGTGCTGGAATTTACACTGAAAAAAATAAAGCATTGGCTCAATATAATAAAACTGAATTAATCAATCACACAAATTTTTTTTCATTGACCAAAAAACTAAATTCATGACCAAATGAATTTAGTTTTTTAGATTGAGAAAAAATCATTTTGTCTGACTTTTAAAGAATTTATTTACAAATAATGGTGGAAAATAAGTATTTGGTCTCTGTCACGGTGAGGGGGCCGGGTCGCCACCAGAGGGCGCGCAACCCGGCCAGCAGCCGATCCCAGCACACACCCCCGCGCACGCAGCCACTCCCACAGTCGCAATCACCATCATACTGAGCACCTGTTTCTTGTTTACTTTTCACTTCTTAAGCCCGCAGGTCGTCTGGTCCAGTGCTGCACATTGCCGCTACACGAGCGTCTCTGGTTGATAGCGAGTCCGTCACTGCGTTCCCTACCGTGTGTGTACGCAACGAGCTTCACCTTGCATCCACAGTGTGTGCGCTACGAGCTTTACCTTGCATCTACAGTGTGTGCGCTACGAGCTTTACCGTGCATTACTTGCTGTGTATGCGCTACGAGTGTTACTGGTTGCCATGGATAATAAACCACCTTCTGTCCAACCCACGTCTCCGGCTGCCTCTGTCCCGACGCCCCCGGCGTCACAGTCACCTACAAACAAGCAAGATTTCTGGCTGTCACAGACCTGTAACTTCTTTTTTAAGAGGCTCCTCTTTCCCCCACTCATTACCTGTATTAATGGCACCTGTTTGAAGTCGTTAACAGTATAAAAGACACCTGCCCACAACCTCAAACAGTCACACTCCAAACTCCACTATGGTGAAGACGAAAGAGCTGTCGGAGGACACCAGAAACCGAATTGTAGACTTGCACCAGGCTGGGAAGACTGAATCTGCAATGCCAGGGTTGCCAACTCTCACGCATTGAGCGTGAGACACACGCATTTGATCGTTTTCACACGCTCTCACGCCACACTTCCGATATCTCACGCCGAAAAAAAATATCCAGTTTATTTACCTCAGATCCACATATATGATTCAATACGTTACTAGTTCGCTAGCTCTGGCGCCATCCACCGGCGATATAACACTGAATCTGTGTCCATTTTACGTTCGACACCCCCCGCTCAACAACTTTCGTTACAAAGGCTACCATCAGCAACACACTACGACGCCAGGGACTCAGATCTTGCAGTGCCAGACGTGTCCCCCTGCCAGTCCATATCCAGGCACGTCTGAAGTTTGCTAGAGAGCATTTGGATGTTCCAGAAGAGTATTGGGAGAATGTTATATGGTCAGATGAAACCAAAGTAGAACTATTTGGTAAAAACACAACTCGTCGTGTTTGGAGGACAGTGAATGCTGAGTTGCATCCAAAGAACACCATACCAACTGTGAAGCATGGGGGTGGCAACATCATGCTTTGGGGCTGTTTCTCTGCAAAGGGACCAGGACGACTGGTCCGTGTACATGAAAGAATGAATGGGGCCATGTATTGTGAGATTTTGGGTGCAAACTTCCTTCCATCAGCAAGGGCAATGAAGATGAAAAGTGGCTGGGTCTTTTAGCATGACAATGATCCCAAGCACACTGCCAGGGCAACAAAGGAGTGGCTTCGTAAGAAACATTTCAAAGTCCTGGAGTGGCCTAGCCAGTCTCCCGATCTCAACCTCATCGAAAACCTTTGGAGGGAGTTAAAAGTCCGTGTTGCCCGCCGACAGCCCCAAAACATCACTGCTCTAGAGGAGATCTGCATGGAGGAATGGGCCAACATACCAGCAACAGTGTGTGCCAACCTTGTGAAGACTTACAGAAAACGTTTGACCTCTGTCATTGCCAACAGAGGATATACAACAAAGTATTGAGATGAACTTTTGTTATTGACCAAATACTTATTTTCCACCATTATTTGCAAATAAATTCTTTAAAAGTCAGACAAAATGATTTTCTCAATTTTTTTTCACATTTTGTCTCTCATAGTTGAAGTCTACCTATGATGTCAATTACCGGCCTCTCTCATCTTTTTAAGTGGGAGAACTTGCACAATTGGTGACTGACTAAATTTTCCCCACTGTATGCTCTCTCTTGCTGACAGTGAAAATTTTTTCCATGCATTTATCACATCAGGGCTAGATTATTGTAACATTGTTGTATCTGATCTTCCAAAGAGCTCTATTTCTCACCTACAGCGAGTTCAGAACACTGCTGCAAGGGTTCTGACCCGCAGGAGAAAGAGAGATCATATTACACCTGCACTCCACTCACTGCACTGGTTACCTGTCAGCTTTAGAATAGATTTTAAGGTTCTAGTGATGGTTTTTAAATGTCTTCATGGTCTTGCTCCTCTTTACCTCAGTGAAATGGTAGATATCAGCCCAACTGCTTCTAGCAGCTTTGGGCCCAAGATAGATATGGTGATAATAGATATGGTGATCGGCGTCGGCCAGAGGAGGATGGACCCCCCCGAGTCTTGGTTCCTCTCAAGGTTTCTTCCTCATGCAAAAAACTAGGGAGTCCTTGCCACTGTCGCCCTTGGCTTGCTCACTGGGGGCTTGGACTCGGACACTTGTAAAGCTGCTTTGTGACAACAACTGTTGTAAAAAGCGCTATATAAATAAAATTTGATTTGATATGATAGATAGTTAGATATGTTCCAATCAGGTCTTTCAGGTCTTCAAACAGTAATCTACTGGTGATTCGTTGAGACTTCTGGTGATCTGAGATGTTGATGCTGTCATCCAGCTGTGTCATGTCATCACTCAGTTGTGACAATGACTTGACTGGAAAGCCCTCATGACTGTGGTCACCCCTGAACCCCTCGCTTTAGTTATGCTGCTATAGATTAGCCTGCCAGAGCCACATGCTAATCACTGGCACATGAGCTATGTACGTTTAAATCAATGGTGGTTTAAATTGATGTCCACACACTCAGTCTGTATTATCTATCTTTTTGCATGCTTCTACCCAAGACAATTGCATGCAAGCACCTAGAAGCACCTAGGAGATGGTCTGGCTTGCCAGTGGATGTACTGATGCCGGGGTTGGATGTGCCATTACCACAAGAGGACATGCTAATGCTCCTACCTGAGGCTTACCATCGACACCGAAGGGACTGACTACTTGGCCGGAGAACAAGAACCTTATATAACCGTAGAACCACCTTTTGTCCACAAATACAGACTTGTGCTAACGGGCCGCCCAATGGAGGATGGGTTGCCTTTTGAGTCTTGGTCTTCCCGAGGTTTCTTCCTAATCCCCACCATCATAGGGAGTTTTTTCTTGCCACTGTCACCTTTGGCTTGCTCATTAGGGACCCATATGATTGTAAAGCTGCTTTGTGACATGTGTTGTGAAAAGCACTATATAAATAAACTTGACTTTGACTCTTCTTATTTCAGTTATTTAAGCATATTTGCTGCCAGAGCAAATTATGTGGTTATATGTGTGTATGTGTAAGAATATGTACCTGTGTGTATGTGTGTGTGTGTGCGCGCGCGCATGTGCACGTGTGTGTGTGTAACCTCCTGCAACAGGTCCTCCACTGCATGACTGAAATGGTCGGCCATGTCGTCGATGAGCTACGTGTCCACGTGGTTCATGATTGTGAACTCCTCACTGCACAGGATGCTGTAGATCTTACTACAGGCCTCCAACACATCTGATTCTGTGTGCTTCTCCACCACAAGCCTAACCTGCTATAGCAGAGAGTCCAGGTGCTGCATGAACCCACACACACACACACACACAAGTTGTTGGTGATATGATGACAATTGCCCCATGTTAGCGTTTGTCTAGTGTTATTGTCACTAATTGTGTCAGGTCTTCTGAATGAACACTTTTCTGACCTTCTCTATCCTCCCAGCACTATAAACGGCCAGATCAAAGAACTCGGGAATCAGCAGCAGGTTGGCCACCTTCTCAGAGTCACACTGGTACTATCCCAACACACACAAGTGTCAGTCAAATCTCACAACACCAGAGTGTAGCTAGTGTGAACCAGAGACCAGAGATAGGATATGATCTTAAGACAGTACATACCTTTGATAGTAGCATTGGAAGAGCTATGATGAAATGCTCAGTGAGCTTGTTCTTGTCATCAATCTGAGTCTTCCTCTCTTTTGCAGTCAGCAGTAGTATTGTTTGAGAATTGTGACTAATCTAATGGCTGCCACTGCCACATCATATGTGGGGCAGTCATGGCCTGGTGGTAGGGAATTGGTCTTGTGACCGGAGGGTCGTGGGTTTGATTCCCAGACCTGAGGCCATGACTGAGGTGCCCTTGAGCAAGGCACCTAACCCCAACTGCTCCCCGGGCGCCGGGATAGGGCTGCCCACCACTCTGGGCACTTGGGTGGGGTGGCGAACATAAGTTGTTGAGCGGTGGTGGCAAACGTAACACTTGTGACGGAGTGTTTTTTCAATAGCCTTAAAATAAATGCTCCGGTTTTTTTTTTGGTCCGTATCCAGTTAATCAGGAATGAGATTGGGTCCGGACAGCCCCGTCGACAGGGGGGGACAACCAGGTCTGTTGTCCCGGGCCCCAGGGCCAGGGGGGCCCATCAAAAAGCCCAGCAATTTATTTTTTATTTAAAGTCTATAATTTTAAAATAATCTTGAAATCTTTCATTAATATAAAATTCTGTACTCAAAATAAGCTCAATGGCTAAAATATATATGTTTTTTACCTATCTGCATATTTTCCATTAAGTGCATACACCCCCGCCTCCCACTAGAAAATGGTTTGATCCAGCACCGACCGTACCCGGCTGGTACCTGCCCAAAAGTGGGAAATACAGTGGTGGATAGTTAAAGTAAATACAGAAATCTGGAGCGCAGAAAAGAAAGGAAAACATTTACCTGACGAATTTTAAAGTTGCATTGTGTTCCAGGTTTGAAAAGTGCTGGAATTTAGGCTAAAGTACTTGAAAATGCTTGAAATTGTTTCACAACAAATAGCTGTCTGACTGAACAGTTCTCATGAAGACGTTAAGATTGGGCGTTTTGAAAATAAACAACCATTAAATAATGTGATAAAATGCGAACTATTTCGAATCATTTCGAGTATATGTATAAATATTTAACTTAATTAAGTTGAACGTGCTGGAAAATAAATCGCTTGTCTCTCCTCATCTCATTTTTCCTCGAGCAGGCGGGCAGCCATGTGGAGAAAATAAAACAGGGAAAATTAGCTCTTTATGAGGACATATACAGGACAGATGAAATTAAACACATTTCTGGAGTGTGGCAGCAACTCCGGCATTAAGTTAAACTATTACAGCCTAGCTAAAAAGGCTGAACCAGAAGGTAACATAGGCTTGGAGGCATCTGAGACAATGGCATCCATCCACTGCACTGTCAACAAACTTGAGTGACCATGAGCAGTGACAGGACGACAGCACCAGCACCCCAGTCAACCATAAAACCCTTCGTCTATGAACCCCTGGATCTGTACCTTTATCTAAGGGGGGATGTTAATTATCAAACGCTAAATCAAATAGGTGGGTTTTCAACCTAGACTTAAAGATTGTGACTGTGTCAGAGTCCCGTACGCATTTTGGGAGGTTGTTCCAAAGCTGGGGGGCCTTATAAGAAAAGGCTCTTCCCCCTGCTGTTACCTTATTAATTTGTGGAACTAATAAAAGACCAGCACCCTGTGATCTTAGTTGACGTGGGGGTTCATAGTAGGAAATAAGTTCCTGGAGGTATTCAGGAGCAAGCCCGTGTAGTGCTTTATATGTTAATAATAGAATTTTAAAATCAATACAAAATTTAACTGGGAGCCAATGCAGGGCTGATAGGACTGGTCTAATATGCTGAAATTTGAAGTTTATTTAGATTCCTATTTGAACATCCTGACAGTAGTGAATTGCAGTAGTCTAATCTAGAGCTAACAAAGGCGTGCACCAATTTTTCTGCATCATCCTGTGATAATGCATTTCTTAATTTGGCAATGTTGCGGAGATGTAGAAAAGCTATCCTAGTACTATCCTAGTATTATCTATGTATTTATCAAATGATAGGTCGGAGTCGAGTATGACGCCTAGGTTTTTGGCTACTGTGCCAGGTGTAATGGGATAGTCTGCAAGATTAAACATTTTTTGTCTTGCGGCTTTAGGGCCCACAAGGAGAACTTCTGTTTTGTCCTCATTTAGTTGGAGGAAGTTTAGAGACATCCAGCATTTAATATCTCTTACAGGGGCCTCAATTTTTCCTAAACTGAGTTTGTCATCAGGTTTGACTGATATGTAAAGTTGAGTGTCATCTGCATAGCAGTGAAAATTGACACCATGTTTGTTTATAACTGTGCCCAATGGTAGCATATATAATGTAAATAATAGTGGTCCTAAGATGGAGCCTTGCGGGACCCCATATTTTACTATTTTAACTATTGTACGTTTGGATGGAATATTATTGAGCTCTACAAACTGATAGCGATTTGTTAAGTAAGAATAAAACCATGAAAGGGCTGTGCCAGAGACTCCAACCCAGCGTTCTAACCTTTCTAGCAAGATCCTATGATCAATTGTGTCGAATGCTGCACTAAGATCAAGAAGCACTAACAGTGATACATAGCCTTGATCTGAAGCAAGGAGGAGATCATTTGTTACTTTAACTAATGCTGTTTCAGTACTGTGATGGGGCCTAAAACCAGATTGGAACTTTTCAAATATGTTATTCCTATGCAGATATAGGCATAATTGCTGGACAACAGCTTTTTCTATGATCTTAGATATAATGGCGCATTTCCACTAGGGCCTGCTTGTCGCGGTATGGTTCGATACGGGTCGATTCGCAACGGAACGGTTGCGTTGTGTTTCCATTACAATGGTGAACCACCCCAATGTGGGTGGAGTCGTTGTTGGCGCGCGGGTTGTAGTGTCGTGACATCATTTGTATGCGACCACAACACCAGTCGATGCCCCTTAACACATAGCATTATTGTATCTTATTTATCTTTATCTTCATTATTGTATGTGGTTGCTCTAATTATTGATAATAATTTGGTATTACTCAAACAGGCTGAACACACCCTGCATAAAAAGCATCAGTCATACAATCAAATGAAATCAAACTTTATTATGAAATATTTAAAGTACAACATATGTAAATAATATAGTTATAGTTTAAAAAAAGTTTTTAAAAATATTTATAGTACTACAAGCAACATTTTGTGTGCTTTTACTGGCGTCTGTCTCGCATGGTGTTCACAAGTTCGCCAAGCACCCCGAGGAAAGCCCGGTTGAAGGAAACATTTTCCGCCAACTCCGCTCGCCTCGTCAGTGGAAGGGGAATCTTGAACGTAAAAAATAACAAATATTAAACACAAGCATTCCCGTGAAAGCAACAACAATATAGCGTAACTGCACAAAATGTGTAGCACGTCATCGCTGCTCATGCTGTGTTTATGGCTACAGGGTTGCCAACTTTTGACGTTCGCTTGGAGTGAGATTTTAACCTGGAGCCGGTGGCGAATGAAAGTTGTTGAGCGGGGGGGGGGGGGGTTTGGGGGGGGGGGGGGGGGGGAACGGTCAAATACATGTGTCTCACGCTCAATGCGTGAGAGTTGGCAACCCTGTAACTAGCAACTAGCAAGGCTAAGAGCTAGCTATTGTACAGTAGTGACTGTGGTGGTAACATTAACTACAAACACAGCTCTAAATTCCTGTGTTTACAATAGATGCGTTCATATTACGTTCATATTACATCTTTTATGAGCCTAGTAGTAAAACTGTGAAATCACAATACACTCACCATTCTCCGTGGCCTCCAGCACCGACATTGTCCAGCGCGTTTTCTCTTCCGTTACTGGCTGGCTGGTGACCGTATATGACATCCATTTGCTGGAACCATATCCAGTCTTTGCGGTTTGCTCCGCTGCATCCGTTATGGTCCTTCACCGCCCGGTAATCGCGTTAAGCTTTTTTAGCTTGGACCTTTACATTTCTAGTGGCCCCGTCCAGTTCGCCCTGGATTTTTTGATCGCTGATTATTAACAGAAAAGTTTATACCTCGGCGTTTGACTTCGCTCCTTGGGTTTTAAAAATGGCTGAGGAGTCCATAGCATAGCGGAGGAGTCGCTCTCCTGACGCAACCTGTGATGACACTCCCTGGCCAATCAGTGTCATGCTGTTCCTCCACGTCACAGAACTGTACCGCTTCGGAACGGTTAGAACCTCGAGCGAGTCGGTACGAAAAAAGTACCCGAAGGGGCCGGCTCACAGGGAAGTGGTACTAATGGAAACACTCACAAACCGTCACGAATCGAACCGTACCGCGCCAAGTAGGCCCTAGTGGAAATGCGCCATAAATGATGTGTTTGAAATGGGTCTATAATTAGATAGCACAGTCGAATCAAGATTTGGTTTCTTGATCAGAGGTTTAATAATTGCTAATTTACATGATTTGGGCATGTGACCTATTGTAATGGATGAGTTAACTATAGTTAGAAGAGGTTCAGTTACAGCTGGTAATACCTCTTTTAATAACTTTGAGGGAACTGAGTCTAGTGTGCAGGTAGTACAATTTAAGGAAGAAATTATTTTCTCAAATTCTGATTGTGGGAGTGGATGAAAAGCATCAAGTTTTTCTCCCGGTATGTAATTTAAATCAATATCAACCAAACCAGATGACATACCAGTTGTATTGCTAATAAAGGGTTTTATATTTTGTCTAATATTCTTTATTTTATTATCAAAGAAATCTATAAATACATTACTAGTGAGGTTTACTGGAATCTGAGGTTCTGTGCCTGCTTGATTTTTTGTAAGTTTAGAAATAGTATTAAAAAGAAATCTAGGGTTGTTTTTATTTTTCTCTATCAGTGAGGCTAAGTATGCTGAGCGTGCTTTAGTGAGAGCCCGTTTGTACTCGATAATGCTATCCTTCCAGGCACAGTGGAATACTTCCAATTTAGTAGATCGCCATTTCAGCTCTAATTTACGTGCTATTTGTTTTAAGTTTGTAGTTTGGTCAGTGTACCACGGGCGAGCTTTTTGGATCTAGCTTTTTATATTTTAGTGGAGCTACTATATCTAGAGCTGATCTGCAGGTATTCTCTAAGCAGTCAGGTAGACTATCTAACTCTCCTGGATCGGATGGCGAGTGGGCTAAAGCAGTTAAGTCAGGGAGGGTTTCAATAAACTGTGTTGCTGTTGATGAAATTATCGAGCGCTTTATACACTGCCGAGGAGACGGGCGGGTATTTATGTTAAGATGAATCTCAAATTGGACTAAATAGTGATCGGAGATTGCTACGGTTTGCAGAAGTATATTTATGTTATCTACGTCAATACCCAGCGTTAAGATTAGATCTAGGGTATGATTTCGATAATGTGTAGGTCCTACTACATTTTGTTTAATGCCGACAGAGTTCAATATAGAGGTAAAAGCCCTTGTCAGTGGATCCTCCACATTATCAAAGTGTATGTTAAAGTCACTACTGTTTTTGTCACTACTGTTCTGTAAAGCGGAATAGTGTAAAGCAGGGGTTCTCAACTGGTCTCAGCCCGGGACCCACATTTTCTCATTGTCATTAAGTCGCGACCCAGTTTTATACAGTACAAATATTATAACCTCTGGTTATAACAAATTAAAAGGGTAAACAATTGGTGGTTACCATGGCAACAAGTTGGTTCTCATGCTGGGCTCCAGACAAAAAAAAATACTCAAGGAGCCATTTGGTCCCAAAAGAAAAAATGAGACACCAATAACTTTTTCTAGGCTCCATAATAATATACAAAATAATAAACATTGCAACACTCACATCAGATCAGCTGTTATTTAGGATCTCTGTCGTCCAACATGCCTGATGTCTTTCTCTTCCTTGTAACTGTGGTTAAGTTGGCTTCATGTTCTCATTTTAAATGTACTACTATTACCGTCTACAAATGACCTTAACATGGACGAAAGTGGCGGTCGTAAAGGCCCCAGAGCACTGCGCACTCTGTTTTTCTTCAAAGATTTAAATAATTTTTAAATGATTCTTCATAAGATAAAAACAAGTTGTATAAATATTAAGTGCACATTTTGTCAAATCTTTCAATAGCTTTTAAAATGTCCATCATAAGAGCATAAAACAAGTTATAGTACATTAAGTGCATCCTAATCAACAATCTTGTTTTGTGGAATTATGGTGGCCCATTTAAAAGCTATTGAAATATTTGACAAAAACCACCACTCATTGGTGCAAGGTATAAATACTTTTAGTTGTAGGTTGTTACTAAAGATGAACTTAATGTAATCCAACTACTTTGGTGGTCTTAGATGGACCGTTTAAAAGTTATTGAAATTATTGCAAAAAACGGAGTGCGCAGTGCTCTGGGGCCTTTACGACCTCCACTTGCGTCCGTGTTAAGGTCATTTGTAGACGGTGCCTTAGATGTTGCAGCGGTGACAGCAGTATATTTAAAATAACATGTTTTAAAATACATATATTCCTGACATAAACAAAGTTGTAGATGTTTGTCTTGGGTGCCAGAAATAGAAATTTGCATATTTTGGCACTTTTAACTTAAAGGTATTGAAGAAATAATTCCGAATATGCGAACGTGAAACGAACTTTACCAAGTTTCCTAGTATGAGTGACTTTTGATCCCATTAAAATTTACTTAAAACTATGTACAGTTATAAAGGAGTGTGTCCTCTTATGGTCCGACAGAAATGTAGACTGTGTGAAAAAATCCAATAATTTTGGCTTCGCTATTTTCAACAAGCTAACGCTTAGTGCTAAAGTTTCAGCTCGGCTCCGCTGCTTTGCGAGTCACGCTGGTGATTCCCGCTTTTGTTAATGGGCAGAGCGAACATGAGAGTGGGAACTACAGCATATCGGTTAACTTTTAAAATACAACCTCAAAAGAAAATTGTGGATATTTTTCCAATGACAAAAAATCTTCACCCATAGAAAATAATGCTCTTGTATCACCTGTCGCCACTGGCGAGTGAAATAATTTTATTACTCGCAAATTAATATTTATGGTCGCGATTGCGACCATTTTAGTCGCAGTCTGGAGCTGTGGCATGTGCCTCTGTCTTTTTTCAAGATAAAAGACGAGTACAAAATCAGAAGAGTACTTTTTTTTAACAAGCTGTCCGCGACCCACCCAGAACGTGTCCGCGACCCACTTTTGGGTCGCGACCCACCAGTTGAGAATCACTGGTGTAAAGCACTGCAGAGAGTTGTAGCACGGACTATGTTGTGTGTAACACACTTCCTGTTCTGGAGGAAATAAAGTCACCCGTGAGTTACTAAACCGCTAACCTGAGTACTGGTCTCCTTCATGCTCACTCACAGTCTGCCCCTTAACATAACAACTACATACTGCTAAATTTGCTGCAAAATCAGTGAAATCGTTTAAGAAATCTGAGTAAGGCCCTGGTGGTCTGTATACATTAGTTAGGGAAAATGTACTTTTATTTTCAGATGGACTAATTACATTAATAGACTGCATCTCAAATGAGTTTGAGATATCTAAGTATTTCTGATGAATTTCTAAACAATCACGGTAGATTATACATATTCCTCCTCCTCTGCCTGACAATCTAGGTCTATGTATATAACTATATCCCACAGGAGTGGCTTCGTTTAGAGTTAAATATCGTTTAGAGTACACTAAACGACGACACTCCTGTTTCCTGTTTCACCGGCGCACGGCAGCACGCTCGCACGCAAACTCGGATTCACGTATCACATTAGCATAGCTGAGCTATAGCCTAATACACTTACATTAAACACTACAATTCTAAATCAGTATAATACACGTACCGACATCTAATTATTAGTTATTAATTATTATCTCGTTTCTGTTTTCTCCCCGTTTCTTTCTTTCTCCCTTTGTTTTCTCCCCCTGTTTCTTTCTTTCTCCCTCTGTTTTGTCTTCCGTTTTTCATTGCTACCGCAGAGGAACGGGCTCTCATCAAGCTCGGCTCGGAGCTGGACAAGTTGGGTCGGCAGATCCAGCGTCTTCTGGAGAAGCAAGCGGAGCTCACCCAGGAGAAGACCAGGCTCGAGGCCGCCCGCAACGCTGCCTACTCGGCCGTCTCCACTCCCTCATCACGGCCAGTGTTGCCATAGTTACTTTGAAACAGTAATCCGACTACTGACTACTTCTTTAAAAAGTAACTCAGTTAAGTTACTGACTACTTGCTTTTAAAAGTAACTAAGTTAGATTACTTTTAGTTACTTTCAGCAGAGGCTGATCCCCCGCCCCTATAACATGAAAATGACTACCAGTTCTGCCAATACTCACTTTATTGACATGTATTTTAACCGGAACATCAAAAATGACACTGGAATTTGTAAACTTTTTCTTGAAATAGGCTTACATGTTTTTTAAAATAAATAAATAAGACAGTCTTTCTGTTCAACTCCGCCCACTTACAGGGTTGCCAACTCTCACGCATTGAGACACACGCATTTGACTGTCTTCACACGCTTACACGCCACACTTCCGATATCTCATGCCGAAAAAAAATATAGTTTATTTACCTCTGATCCACATCTATGATTCAATGAGTTACTTGTTTGATCTGACGCCAACCACCGGCGATCGATCGATCGCGATATAATACTGAATTTAGTCCATTTTACACCCCGCCCGGTAACAATTTACGTTCGCCGCCAAGCCCCGGTTTTTTTTTTCAGGTTTGACGTTGTGTTTTTGAAAGTAGACAGCACTCTGTCGCCAGGACAGAGTGTACAACTGACCTTAATGTTGTCTTCCTTAGCCAAAATAAAATCAAAATAATGCCTGTATTTCCAGCTGCTAAAGGCGAACCTCTCCTTCCATCTGACTTTGGCGCCGCAGAGCAGAGATGACGTAACCGCGTAAGAAACGTGTAGCCAAAAAATAAGAATGAATAAATATAACCTACGTTCCCCCGAAATGCAGAAATAGTAACGCATGATGTTTTAGATAAGTAACTTTAATCTGACTACTAGTTTTTAAATAGTAGTTGCGTTAGACTACTCGTTACTGAAAAAAGTAGTCCGACTACAGTAACACGTTACTAAGTAACGCGTTACCGGCATCACTGGTCACGGCGGCTCAGCGCGACCGCCATCTTGACCCGGGCACCAGGCTGGGAGTGCCAGCAAGGACGCGGAAGGCAGCCGGCGTCGTCACCCCTACCTCAGCCGGACTTCTCCTCTGCAAATCCGTTCGAGGTGCTCAGCTCCAGGTCCTCCGTCTCGCTCTCACCCCTGCGTCCGACACCACCCTCACCAGCGCCGGCACCGAAGAAGAATAAGGGCGGTATCCTTGTTATCGGCAACTCGATAACATGACACGTAAAGATTAGCCTGCCAGGCTCTAAAAGAACCCCCACTGTGTCCTGTTTTCCAGGCGCTCATGTCCTGGACGTGGCCAGGCGGCTTCCCTCGGCGCTGAAGCAGCGAGACGACTTCGGCACCGTCATCCTTCACGTGGGGGCTGTCGACACCTTCGCTCGGCGCAGCGAGATCCTGAAGGAGCACTACCGCTCGCTTCTGGACACCGTGCGGAAGAAGACGTTGGCCAGGCTTGTTGTCTCCGGTCCGCGTCCAACGTTCCGGCGAGGGTGCGAGTTATTTAGCCGTCTTTTCTGTCTCCACAGCTGGCTCCGGGACACCTGTAGCAGTGCCGGCGTGGACTACGTCGACAACTGAGAGAGTTTCCGAGAGCGTCCATCACTCTACCGCCGAGATGGACTTCACCCCAGTCGCCTAGGCTCGGCAGTCCTCTAATTAAAATTAAATTAAATAATCAACATGAAGTGAGCAGCAATATTAAGCTAAGGCTAGGACTTTTAAACATTAGATCGCTTGCATCAAAAGCTGTGATAGTAAACGAAATAATCTCAAATAACAGACTAAATGCACTCTGTTTAACAGAGACATGGGCTAGAGTAGACGAATATGTAAGTTTTAATGAAGCAGCTCCTCCTGGATACAGTTATGTTCATCAGCCCCGTATCACAGGGCGTGGAGGTGGAGTAGCCACAATATATGACACAGATATAGGTTTTACTGTAAAACCAACCACCTCTATTAACTCATTCGAGGCTTTGATAGGTGAAATAGGCAATAATCTTATAGGCAATAAAACAAAGCTTAAATTAGTGACCATCTATCGACCGCCAGGTCCCTACTCAGAATTTCTTCAGGAATTTGCTGAGTTTCTTTCGAACTAGTCTTAACCATAGAGAGATTTGTAATTGTGGGTGATTTCAACATTCATTATGAAAATGAATCAGACCCACTGAAAATTTCGTTCGACTCCATACTAGATTCAGTAGGTATAGCTCAAAATGTGACAGGGCCTACCCACCGCTGTAAACACACCTTAGACTTAATACTTACTTACGGATTAAACATTGAACATTTGGCAGTCATCCCCCAAAATGACGCCATTTCAGATCATTCCCTACTAATATATGAAATGACTTTATACAATGTACATCAGATGCGCCATACAAAAACCACGCGCACTATCACATCCGACACTGCAGCAACATTTATAAACTTACTGCCGGAGCTACCGAACACTATGCCACTGCAGCCCAATGAATTGGAACAGGCAACACAACAGTTTTATTCCACACTCAGCAATACCTTAGACCAGGGGTGCTCATTACGTCGACCGGTCGATCGCGAAGGAAGTGTCGGTCGATCGCGAAGGAATGTGCGTAGATCGCGTCACATAAAATAGTAGTAGATGAATCGCACATCTGCACTGACGGTTGTATTTTGATTGACATTCACGGTAGCCAATCTGCAATCCACTCAACAAATTACGTTCGCCAACCCCCCCCCCCCCCCCCCCCCCCCCGCTCAACAAATTACGTTCACCCCCCCCCCCCCCCCTCGCTAAACAAATTACGTTCGCCGCCACCCCGGTAGATCTTTCTGACTTGGTCATCTTATAAGTAGCTCGCAAGCTGAAAACTGTGGGCACCCCTGCCTTAGACAGTGTAGCTCCAGTTAAAACAAAATTAATTAGGGAGAAAAAGCTTGCACCATGGTATGACGACCACACTCGTCTTCTAAAACAGGCAGCTCGAGCAGCGGAGCGAAAATGGAAATCCACCTCACTAGAAGTGTTTAGAATCACATGGAAAGACGCCATAGTCAAATATAAACATGCCCTAATAAAAGCTAGAGCCGCATACTATTCAACACTAATAGAAAACAACAAGAATAACCCTAGATTTCTCTTCGCGACGGTATCTAAACTAACAAGAAATATTACCGACACTAGTTCTAACACAGCACTTACACACACTAGCGATGAATTTTTAAACTTTTTAAATAATAAAATAGATAATATCTGACTACAGAGTCATAATACATCGTAGCCTAACCTCCAATCCAACCCCAGTAGTTTAGTTATTAGTAACTATGCATCCAAAAATATTACTGAGCTAAATATCTTCGATCCTATATCGCAAAAAGAGCTCACAACACTGATTAATTCGTCTAAACCTACATCATGTATATTCGACCCAGTTCCAACCCATCTATTTAAAGACCTACTCCCAGCCATTGCAGGGCCCTTACTTAATATGATTAACTCCTCCCTTAACCTAGGTTACATGCCCAAACAATTAAAATGCGCCGTAATTAGACCCTTGATTAAAAAACAGAATCTCGATCCGCAGATTCTAGCCAACTATAGACCCATTTCTAATCTCCCATTTATCTCTAAAATTTTAGAAAAAGCAGTTTCCAATCAGTTAAACCACTATCTCCAATCAAATAGTATCCATGAAAAGTTCCAATCAGGATTTAGACCAAACCACAGCACTGAAACAGCTTTACTCAGGGTAGTGAATGATCTACTAATATCGGCCGATAATGGGCTCGTCTCGTTCCTTATACTGTTAGATCTTAGTGCAGCTTTTGATACTGTAGACCACAACATTTTGCTGGATAGACTAGAAAACACGGTAGGTATTAAAGGAGTCGCACTCTCCTGGTTTAGATCATATTTAACTGACCGCTTCCAATGTGTAAGTGTTAATAATAAAACCTCTAAATCTGTGCAGGTTAAATATGGTGTCCCACAAGGGACAGTCCTAGGACCACTTCTATTCACACTGTACATGTTACCCTTAGGCGAGATTATGCATAAGCGTGACATCAGTTTCCATTCCTACGCAGACGACACTCAGCTATATTTATCGGCAAAATCCGATGATTTAGGTGCAAACAGTAAGATTGAGAAATGTGTAGAAGAGATAAAACATTGGATGGCGTGTAACTTTCTAGCACTAAATCCCGATAAAACAGAATTAATAATAGTTTGGTCTAGATGTAGCATTGAATCTACATTCTTTTACTATAACCCCCAGCGCAGAGGTAAAGAACTTGGGCGTCACAATAGACCCAGATCTCTCGTTCGATACACATATTAATAATATAACTAGGGTAGCGTTCTTTCACTTGCGCAACATTGCCAAAATTAGAAACATATTAAATATTAGTGATGCAGGAAAACTAATCCATGCATTCATATCCTCTCGTTTAGATTATTGCAACAGTCTCCTAGCTGGATGTTCTGGTAAATCCATAAACAAACTCCAGCTGGTTCAGAACGCAGCAGCACGAGTTTTAACAAAAACTAAAAAGTTTGATCACATTAGTCCCGTACTATCGTCATTACACTGGCTGCCAATTAGATTCCGTATTGACTATAAAATACTTTTATTAACATATAAACGCTGCATGGCTTAGCTCCAGACTATCTTAGTGAACTTATTGAACAATATAACCCAGCACGTTCACTTCGCTCGCAGGACGCAGGGTTATTAACTGTTCCTAGGATCAAAAAGATCACAGCAGGTGGAATAGCCTTTTCTTTTAAAGCTCCACAATTGTGGAATAATCTTCCTGCCTCTATTCGGGACTCAGACACAGTCTCAATGTTTAAAACTCGATTAAAGACTCATCTGTTTAGTTTGGCCTTTGATTAATCTGTTACATATTTACTACATCTCGTATCTTTTCTCCGAGGTTCACCTGGAGAGTAACATTGCAGTCGGAGCCTACAATACCAGCATCGCTGCTCCGACACGGAATGAAAGCCTGGCGTTCATCAACAGACATTTACAGTGACAATATCATAACCCAGAACTTTCATTTTTACCTTTACTTAGTCTGATTGTGTGATTTGTGTGTGACTTGTGTATTTGTCTGTATTTTGTGTAATTTGTGTGTTAACGGGCCACCCAATGGAGGATGGGTTCTCTTTTGAGTCTTGGTTCTCCCGAGGTTTCTTCCTATTCCCCACCATCATAGGGAGTTTTTCCTCACCACTGTCGCCTTTGGCTTGCTCATTAGGGTTCTGGACCCATAGTATTGTTAACCCTGTAAATCCTGTAAAGCGCTTTGTGACAACTTGTGTTGTGAAAAGCGCTATACAAATAAACTTTGATTGATTGATTGATTAGAGTTAAATAAATAATGACAAATATAGTCTGACAAATTATTATTTAATATAAATTCCAGATATTGATATATATCCATGATGTTTGCATGGCATTATCTAGTTGTAACAGTGCCTGGTTTTATGTAGCTGAGGATATGATGTAAAATAACTTTCACTCACTGCAGAACATGCAGCTCAGAGGTGATCATGGTGACAGTGTGGTGGGTCGTGTGTTTCTTGGGCTGCAGTGTGATGAGAGACTTGGGTAGATCAAACCTGGATCTCTTTGAAAGTGCTTAACATGGACATGGGCCTAGAACAAAAATAAAGAAAATAATCACATCTTAAGACATTTTTATTTAGGCAGGCTTTCTTTTAAGTATTGTTCATTGTGTTTTAATTGTTATATTATCCGTGACTTGTTCCTAGTTATGTTTGTTCAGCAATTTGTGATGATTCTGTATGTGAAAGGTGCTATATAAATAAAGTTTACTTACTTACTTACTTAATTCAGCTAATTTGGTTCAGTTTTACTGGTGTGGCACACAAGGAAGGTGTTTTAGTACAGCTGTTCAATGTTTACATTTACATTTACGGCATTTAGCAGACGCTATTATCCAGAGCGACTTACAAAGTGCTTTGCATCTGATCACAGAATTCATCCTAGGTAATAGTACGGATAGGCCAGAATTCAAGACACCATTGAGTCAGACTACTACTAAACTACAGGAGTCAATGTCATTACCTAGTGTTTTGCAAGTTAGACATTTGCCAAGAAGCACAAATAACCTTAGACAGACATACAATTTAAGAACAATGTTCTAGGCTAATAAGATTATTCACAATGACATTTAGCACTTTTATTACTCACACTGTTCATATAGCTGTGATACCTGAGCTCCAAGAGTATAGGAAGCATTCAAGAGCCAGGAGAGCTAGGAGAGCCAGGAGAACTAGGAGAGCTAGGAGAGCCAGGAGAACTAGGAGAGCCAGGACATGACCTAATGGGGCTTCTCCCTTTATGGAGGGTTACAGTCTGTTTACGGAGTGAACAGGACTTGTGGGGCATGATGAGTTGTGCTGTGTTTTTCTTGGGATTGTCTTCTGGTTTTAAGGTAGGCCTTGGATTACATTACTTTCAGCTTGATTCTGCTAGTCTGTAGTCTACTTGGTATATATTGTCATTAGTGAAATCAGCTGTCTTAATTTCAGGTTAGGAAGTGTGAATAACTGAGGAGGCGGGACCACATATTGACTGCTGCTTAAATAAGTGGCATTTCTGATTGGAATTAGTTGTGCTGTGTTTTTCTTGGGATTGTCTTCTGGTTTTAAGGTAGGCCTTGGATTACATTACTTTCAGCTTGATTCTGCTAGTCTGTAGTCTACTTGGTATCTATTGTTGTCATTAGTGAAATCAGCTGTCTTAGTTTCGGGTTAGGAAGTGTGAATAACTGAGGAGGCGGGACCACATATTGACTGCTGTTAGAGACATCCTCTACTCTTCAATCAACTGAAGCCCATCTTCATTTTTTGGTTAAGTATCACACCTTGACACACATCATATACCACCTTCATTCATTATTCATCATGTGTTTTTCCATCCCTGTTCTTACTCCCTATAGTCGCCGTCAATTCAAACATCACTGCAGAAAACGCACTACCAGTAACCTCATCTACCCTCCACTCTCAACAAACACCCCGATCATTGCGACCGGGGGGCTCTGGAACTGCCAGTCTGCAGTCCAGAAAGCAGACTTCATCACAGCCATTGCAGTTCATCAGTCCCTTGACTTCTTGGCCCTAACAGAGACATGGATCACCCCAGAGAACTCTGCTACTCCTGCTGCCCTGTCATCTGCATTTTCCTTCTCGCACTCTCCAAGACAGACTGGAAGGGGAGGTGGCACTGGATTGCTTCTGTCCAGTTGCTGGCGCTTTACTCCTTGCACTTTCCCACAAATTACCATCTCAACATTTGAGTATCATGCTGTCACTGTATGCTTCCCAACCACACTTCACATCATTGTTGTTTATCGTCCACCCTGCACCCTAGGTAACTTCACTGAGGAATTGGACACACTTCTGAGCGTTCTCCCTAATGATGAAACTCCTCTTCTTCTGCTTGGTCACTTCAACCTCCCAACAGATAAACTACAATCATCTGGCGTTCTTCCTCTGCTGTCATCATTCAACCTCAACCTCACCCAGTCTTCTCCAACACACAGAGCAGGCAATGTCTTAGACCTGGTCTTCACTAGACCACCTGCAGTGATGGACATTGCAGTAACTCCTCTCCACTGTTCAGATCATCACCTTGTATCTTTTTCCTTATCTCTTCCTCCCCACCGTCACACCCTTACTGCTACAGGCACTACCACCATCCGTCGTAACCTTCATTCCATCTCTCCATCAGTACTTGCCTCTACTATCACCACAACCCTCCCGTCCCATGACTCTTTCTCTTGTCTCTCCACAGACACCGCCACTGACACTTTATTGTCCTCCCTCTCTTCATCTATTGACCTCTTATGTCCCCTCTCTTCCAAACCCACAAGATCCTCCCCACCTGCTCCTTGGCTCTCGGACACCCTACGTAACAACCGACGAGAACTGAGGATGGTTGAGAGGCAATGGAGGAAATCGAAGCTTACTGCTGATCTTCGCTTGTATCAGTCTCTCCTGTCCCTATTCTCCATGGAACTAACTTCTGCCAAGACATCATTCTACAGAGAGAAGCTGGAGGCATCTACATCAGATCCACACAAGATGTTCAAAATCTTCTCTTCTCTCCTCAAACCCTCCCCCACTCCAACTCCCACTTCTCTTACTGCAGATGATTTTGTCACCTTCTTTGAAGAGAAGGTCAATACGATTCGCAGCACCTTTTCCCTAGTCCCTGTGCCCACTGTGTCCCCTCCTACTCCGCCCTTTTCTCTAACCTCCTTCTCTCCTCTCTCAGCTGAGATGGTGCTTCAGCTGCTGACATCCAGCAGTCCCACCACATGCCCTCTGGACCCCATCCCATCCACACTCCTACAGACAATCTCCCACGAACTCCTCCCTTTCATCTCGACCATAATCAACAACTCCTTATCTTCAGGAATTGTGCCATCATCATTCAAGGCGGCTAGGGTGGTGCCAATCCTAAAGAAACCCAACCTTGACGCCACCAACATCAGCAACTACAGACCGGTATCTCTCCTCTCATTCCTTTCTAAGATCCTTGAACGGGCTGTACACAACCAGCTATCCTCTTTTCTCTCACAGAACCAGCTTCAGGACCCCAACCAATCTGGCTTCAAGCCGGCACATTCTACGGAAACTGCACTCATTGCAGTAACTGAGAAACTCCATGCGGCTAGAGCAACTGGACTATCATCAGTTCTGATTCTGCTTGACCTTTCGGCGGCCTTTGACACAGTCAATCACGAGATCCTCCTGTCCATCCTCTCAGGCCTTGGTATCACTGGCAATGCATGGACGTGGTTTGCATCCTACCTGGAGGGTCGTTCCTACCAAGTAACATGGGGAGGATCAACATTCATGCCATGCAAACTCTCCACCCGTGTTCCACAAGGCTCAGTGCTGGGTCCACTTCTTTTTTCCCTTTATACCCGCTCTCTGGGTGAGTCAATCTCTGCACATGGCTTCTCTTATCACTGTTATGCGGATGACACCCAGCTCTTCTTTTCCTTCCCACCCTCTGACACACAGGTTTCAGCTCGAATCTCTGCATGTCTGAAAGACATTGCCTCTTGGATGGCAGCTCACCACCTAAAGCTTAACCCAAGCAAGACGGAGATGCTGTACATCCCTGGAAGAGCCAGTCCTCATCGTGATCTTTCTATCTCATTCGAGAACACCGTGATCACTCCATCCATGGAAGCGCGTAGCCTTGGTGTAGTTGTCGACAATCAACTCTCCTTCACGGCCCACGTTGCTAACACAACACGATCATGCAGATTCGCCCTTCACAACATTCGGAGGATTCGGCCATTTCTCTCTAGGGAGGCCACTCAGGTCCTTGTCCAGTCCCTTGTTATCTCAAGACTGGACTACTGCAACTCCCTACTGGCTGGTCTTCCTATGCATGCCATCAAACCCCTGCAACTCAATCAATCAATCAATCAAAGTTTATTTGTATAGCGCTTTTAACAACTCAAGTTGTCGCAAAGCAGCTTTACAGGGTTTACAAGGTTAACAATACTATGGGTCCAGAACCCTAATGAGCAAGCCAAAGGCGACAGTGGTGAGGAAAAACTCCCTATGATGGTGGGGAATAGGAAGAAACCTCGGGAGAACCAAGACTCAAAAGGGAACCCATCCTCCATTGGGCGGCCCGTTAACACACAAATACACAAGTCACACATAATTCACACAATCAGACTAGGTAAAAGGTAGAATTGAAAGTTCTGGGTTTTGATATTGTCACTGTAAATGTCTGTTGATGAATGCCAGGCTTTCATTCCGTGTCGGATGCTGGTATTGTAGGCTCCGACTGCAGTGTTACTCCCCAGGTGAACCCCGGTATCAGCACATCCACCGGCAGCCAGACCATCCCCCAGGTGCCTGTAGGTGCCTGTATCCAATCGTCTTGGGTAGAGCCATGCAAGAAGATAGATAATACAGACTGAGTGGACATGAATTTAAACCACCGTTGATTTAAATGTACGTAGCTCACGTGCCAGTGATCAGCATGTGGCTCCGGCAGACTAATCTATAGCAGCATAACTAAAGGGAGAGGTTCAGAGGTGACCACAGGCATGAGGGCTCACTGAGACATTGCTTTCCAGTCAAGTCATTGTCACAAATAGAGTGATGCCATGACACAGCTGGATGACAGCATCAACATCTCAGATCACCAGAAATCTCAACGTCTGGGGGCCCCCAAGCCCCTACACCTTACAAGGGGAATTTTAGCTGAAGGCTTGACTAAACAAGTGAGTCTTAAGTCTAGATTTAAAGATTGGAACTGTGTCAGAGTCTCGGATTGGAGCTGGAAGGCTATTCCATAATTGAGGGGCTTTAAAAGAGAAAGCTCTGCCTCCGGCTGTAGTTTTACTAATTTTTGGAACTACGAGAAATCCAGCATTTTGGGAGCGCAAAGGGCGAGATGGGTTGTAGTAATCAATGAGTTCACTCAGATATTGTGGGGCAAGACCATTTAACGCCTTATAGGTTAACAGGAGAACTTTAAATTCAATGCGATATTTAATCGGCAGCCAGTGTAGTGCGGCGAGAGTGGGACTAATATGATCGAATTTCCTAGCCTTGGTTAGGACTCTAGCTGCGGCATTTTGTACAAGTTGTAGCTTCTTTATGGACTGTTTAGAGCATCCAATTAGAAGACTATTACAGTAGTCCAATCTCGACGAGACAAAAGCATGAACTAGCTTCTCTGCATCAGCTAATGAAAGTAAGTGTCTCAGCTTGGCAATATTACGTAAATGGAAAAAGGCAGCCTTAGTGACATTGCATACATGTGTGTCAAATGAAAGATCAGAATCAATAGTGACACCTAAACTTTTTGCAGTAGATTTTGGTGTTACTGAAAAACCATCTAGGGTAAGGGGAATATCAGCCCAATTGCTTCTAACAGCTTTAGGCCCAAGAATCAGTACCTCAGTCTTGTCAGAATTTAGTTTAAGAAAATTAGACGCCATCCAGTTTTTAATATCCTGGACGCAGTTCTCAATCTTGAGAGTTGTGGTGGTATCATCTGGATTAGAAGATATATACAACTGAGTATCATCTGCGTAGCAATGGAAGCTAATACCATGCCTACGAATGATAGTGCCCAGTGGTAGCATATATAATGAGAATAATATGGGGCCCAGTACAGATCCTTGTGGGACACCATACTTTACTTTAGAATGCTCAGAGCATTCGTTATTTACTAGCACAAATTGGTAACGATCTGTCAGGTAGGACCTGAACCAGGAGAGTGCTTGACCTCTTATGCCAATGAGTGTCTCCAGTCTATTAAGTAGAATATTATGATCAATGGTGTCAAAAGCAGCACTGAGGTCTAGCAGTATGAGAAACGAAATGTGTCCTTTATCAGAGGATATTAAGAGATCATTCAGTACTTTAGTTAGTGCTGTTTCAGTGCTGTGATGAGCTCTAAATCCAGACTGAAATAACTCTAAGACATGTTCTGTCTGTAAGAAGGAAGAGAGTTGTGAAGAAACTACTTTCTCTAAAATTTTGGATATGAATGACAGATTAGAAATTGGCCTATAGTTGGACAGTTCTTGGGGGTTAAGACCAGGTTTTTTAATTAGCGGCTTGATGACTGCAAGTTTAAATGAACTGGGAACGTAGCCCAGGCTCAGAGAATAATTTATTATAGTAAGCAACGGTTCTACATTGCTGTGCAGTAATTCTTTAAGTAGATGGGTTGGTACAGCATCTAGTATGCATGTGGAGGGTTTAGCAGATTTCACCAGTGAAATAAGCTCCTCACGACCAATTGGGGAGAAGGACTCTAACAGGGCATCAGAGCTGACCAGACAGCTGTCAAGGTGCATTGGCATGTTGACAGGCTCTGAGATAGCACCAGTAATGTTTTCCCTAATTTTATCAATCTTATCATTAAAGAATTTCATAAAATTGTTACTGCTACACTCTAGTGGTAAAAGAGAATTGTTTTGTTCATGACTCCTCGTAAGGCTGGAAACAGTTTTAAAAAGGAGTCCTGAATTGTTTTTATGTTTTTCTATTAAGGCCGATAAGTATAAGGACTTTGCCATATGGAGGGCATGCTTATATTCAATAAGGCTGCTTTTCCATGATAGTCTATACACTTCTAACTTCATATTTCGCCATTTCTGTTCCAGGATCCGCGCGGCTCGTTTGAGGCTACGCGTGTGCTCATTGTACCATGGCGCTATTCTTCTCTCCGTGGCTCTCTTATAGCGTAGTGGTGCAACTTTGTCTAAAGCTGTACGAAGGGAAGTCTCGACGTGCTCGGTGAAACGCTCTAGTCCTTCCGGAGCTACAAGTGGATCAGTGTTTGTCAGACCCGGTAAAATATCAGTGAGCGCGGCTATGGTGCTGGGTGTTATAGCTCGTTTAATTTGATAGCGGGGTGGCCGATGAACACAGTCAGTTAAACACAACTCGTATGTTATGAGGCTGTGGTCAGAAACAGCCTCACTCTGAGGAAGAATTGCTAAACTGGATATGTCAATACCAAATGACAAGACCAAGTCTAAAGTATGACTACAGTTATGCGTAGGACCCACCACATTCTGAGTGATACCCATTGAATCAAGAATTGCTTGAAAATGAATGCTAAAAGAGTCACACCGATTTTCAAAATGGATATTAAAATCACCCACTATAATCACCTTATCGGCTGATAGCGCTACATGAGACAGGAAGTCTGAAAACTCCTGCAAGAACTCAGAGTATGAACCAGGGGGGCGGTAAATGGTAATTAAGTAAGTCAGCTCGCAGACAGTCGGTTTAGCCTGTTTGTCTGCTGCCTGGCCTCGGCTCTGGTTTGTCAATCCCCATTAACTACACCTACACTACCACTATTAAGCCTAGCAGATATGCTATGAGAAATGAGAGCAGCACCCTCCCAAGAGGGGTGAATGCCGTCTCGCTTCAAAAGGCCAGGCCTGCCCTCAAAACGTGTCCAATTATCTATATAGCCCACTTTGTTATCTGAGCACCATTTAGACATCCAGCGGTGTAACGCCCATAACCTGCTGTAGGTTTCAGCGCCACGCCGAACTGGAATGGGACCAGAGCATATTACGGCATCTGACATCGTCCCCGCTAACTCGCACACCTCTTTAACATTATCCTTGGTGATCTCAGACTGTCTCAATCCCACATCATTGGTGCCGACGTGTATAACTATCTTAGAATATTTACGTTTAGCCAGCACCTTAAGATTAGCCCTGATGTCAGGCGCTCTAGCCCCCGGGATACACTTGACTATGGCCGCTGGTGTCTCTAAACTAGTCGCTACGTTCACGTGTCTGAGCTGTGAATCTCCTATCACCAGAGCTCTTTTAACAGGTCGCTCAGTCGGTGTATTACTGAGTGGGGCAAACCTGTTTGACACGGGAACCTGAGAAGGACGGTGCTCAGCCCTACGGTTATGCCGCCGAGACGTCACCCATTCGCCCCGCTGCGAGGGCTCTAATGCCGGAGCTGAGGGCTCGCTAGCTACAGCTGTGCAACCCGGGCCTGCTACGCTAGCTGCGCTAGCCGCTACGCTAGCTGCGCTAGCTGCTACAAACTTTCTAGGACTTTCTAAAGCCCGGATGCGTTCCTCTAAAAGCGAAATCTTCTCCGTCATACTAATAACTAACCTACACTTTACACAAATATAATTATTATTATCACTACTGACGGAAGAAGAGTAGCTATACATGCCACACTCAACACAAGCAACAAGGGACTCAGACATGATGAAATACTTAGCATCGGTTAAGATGTCGAAATGTCGAAGATGTTTCCAGTCGAAGAGAGTAGTCAACTGTCTTGATAGTGGAAGCACTACCTGTAATAGTTGTCTAGGGAGGCAAAAAGTAAAGATTAGTACGTAAACAGATTATCACACTTTAGAGAAACAATCAAAATTCGCTCCGCAACAGCGTCGGCAGGAAGCAGCGTCGGCAGGAAGCCGTTCTGATCCAGAACGCTGCAGCTCGGCTGGTCTTCAACCTTCCCAAGTTCAGCCATGTCACTCCCTTGCTGTGCTCCCTCCACTGGCTTCCGGTAGCTGCTCGCATCAAATATAAAACCCTGGTGCTGGCCTACAAAGCAAAGAATGGTCCAGCTCCTCCTTACTTGATGGCCATGGTAAAACCCAGATGCATACCTAGAGCCCTCCGCGCCTCAAGTATGTCTCGTCTTGACCCTCCATCATCCAGGACACATGGGAGACAAGCATCCAGACTTTTCTCTGTCCTGGCTCCAAGGTGGTGGAATGAACTTCCCTTGTGTGTCCGAACATCGGAGTCACTTGCTGTCTTCAGACGCCGACTGAAGACCCACCTCTTTCAAGTGCACTTTGCATAATTATGCTTTGTCTATTGTACTTTATCGTCTCTTTCCTCAGATATTGTGCATAATTGGGTTATAGGAATTGTTTACTGTCTTTTTCCTCAGGGGATGTGTATATTCAGGTATAATTGTTAGGTATCATTTGACTTTCGTCTAGTGGTTTTTCCAGCTTAGAGTACCTTGTGTTCAGGACTATCTATTCTACCTTGGAGATTCCAAGCAACTACATAGCACTTTTGTAAGTCGCTCTGGATAAGAACGTCTGCTAAATGCCATAAATGTAAATGTAAATGTAAATATACAAACACGCAATGTTATACACGAAGGACAATACCAAAAATACAATAACACAGGGCAGCTATCTGCATTGAACGTCTGCTAGCGGGTCGCCCAATGGAGGATGGGTTCCCTTTTAAGTCTTGGTCCTCCTAAGGTTTATTTCTTACTAAACTGACTAAGACTGAGGTGCTGATTCTTGGGCCCAAAGCTGCTAGAAGCAATTGGGCTGATATTCCCCTTACCCTAGATCAGGGATGTCAAAGTCAAATGCACCGAGGGCCAAAAAACCAAATTTGCTACAAGCCGATGGCTGGACTGGTTCAATGTTTATTAAAACATATTGAAATGATTGCACATGGCCTATTGAACCTAACACAGTGTATATTATTTAATGCTTAAATGAATAAAGCAATATTTTCTTATGGATCTGTCAGTAGTTTCAAGTGAAAACATTTTTCAACAAGCAAACAGATAAAAATAAACTTCCTTCAAAGAAAACATGTTCTGTACATTAAATGAATAAAGTAATAAAGGTTTGAAAAGTGCTGGAATTTAGGCTAAAGTACTTGAAAATGCTTGAAATTGTAACTACTTCATTTCACAACAAATATCTGTCTGACTGAACAGTTCTCTTGTATTACGTTAATAATTCCAGGACGAAACATGAGAGAACATGAAGACGTTAAGATTGGGCGTTTTAAAAATTAACAACCATTAAATAATGTGAATAAAAAGTGAATTATTTTGAATAGATGTATAAATATTTAACTTAATTAAGTTTAACGTGCTGGTGCGCGCAAAGTTACAAAATTTGAGAGGTGCACAACCTCGCGAATCAACAGCTCGCGACGCCCTCGCCCACGGGCAGAGCCACTGCGATTACGTCATTTTCGCCGAGCGGACCATATATGTAATGCTGCAGGCCGGAGCCCCGGTGGGCGTGGGTGAAGGGATTACGTCACACGCAGCGCCGTGCGGCCGTAGTGCCTGTAAATTTGAATTTTAATGGTGAAATGAAGGTAATTTAAAAACCAGGACATTTCCTCACTAAAAAAAAAAACCCGGGACAGGACGTGAAATACGGACCAGTCCCGGGAAATACAGACATTTAGTCACCCTACTTTAACCCTCCTGTCGTGTTCGGGTCAAATCTGACCGATTTACAACTTAAACCACTCATAAATATTGTGTTTTACATCTGATTGCTGCAAGGCCTTATGCCATCCTCCACACTATGCACTGGAACATATAAGTGATGATCATCTTTTTCACTGAATTTTGAGTGTTTTAAACCAACGTTTTACATCTGTGTTGTTGCCGGTCAAGCGTGACCGTCACAGGAAATGAATGGGTATTCAGAATATATTCATCTATGAGACAGAAAACATCTCCATACACACTCACACACACACACCTACACACACAGACACACACACACTCACACACACACACCTACACACACAGACACACACCTACACACACAGACACACACCTACACACACACACACACACACACACACACAGACACACACCTACACACACACACACACACACACACACACACACACTCGCTCTCTCACACACACACATGCACACCTATACACACACCTAAACACACACACACACACACCTACACACACACACCTAAACACACACAGACACACACACACACACACACACCTATACACACACAGACACTCACTCGCTCACTCACTCACTCACTCACTCACTCACACACCTACACACACAGACACACACACACATGTTATGCCTATGTTTGCAAGGCCCCTCTGATCTGAGTGTGACATGCCACTCATGTGCATGAATTCACACACACACACACACACAGACACAGACACACACACGTTATGCCTATGTTTGCAAGGCACACTCTGATCTGAGTGTGATGAATTCACACACACACACACACTCACTCACTCACTCACTCACACACCTACACACACCTACACACACACACACCTAAACACACACAGACACACACACAAACTCACTCACTCACACACACACACCTACACACACAGACACACCTACACACACACCTACAGACACAGACACACACATGTTATGCCTATGTTTGCAAGGCACACTCTGATCTGAGTGTGACATGCCACTCATGTGCATGAATTCACATGCGCGTGTGCACACACACACACACACACACACACACTCTCACTCACTCACACACCTACACACACACCTAAACACACACACACACACAGACACACACACACCTAAACACACACAGACACGCACACACACACACACCTACACACACACCTACACACACAGACACACACACACAGACACACCTACACACACACCTACAGACACATACACGTTATGCCTATGTTTGCAAGGTGGTGAAAAAATTTTTTGTGTGTTAAAACAGACCGGTCTCTGAAGACCGGGAACACTAAAGTAAAAAACGTGAAGTCAACAAAACCGAAGGGTTAAGAGAGCTGGACTGTTTGCCATACCTAGCCACGGCAAATTTAACGGCTTCGGCTCTTTCTGCGGGGTCTTTTTACGTCTTGTCGTGTTTTGTCTGGTACTGCTTCTTAATGCTGGAAGTTCGGCACGCAACGTTGTCATAACACACGATCTTTGACATACACCAAACCATAGTCTTCTGTCCAGGGTTGAAATGCCCTCACTTTGTTTTTTTTTAAACCAGAGGCTCCATCATCTCTTGTAACGCTATCAGGTAGGTTAACTGATTTCGATTAGGCTAAATTTAAACATGTGTCTGTGGTGGGAGATGAGTGCAGAGCGTTGAGGAGTGATTTCGATTGGATTTATTATTATTATTATTTTTTACTGATGCTGGTCCTGCGTGGCGCGTGCCAGTGATTATGCCTTGGCATGCCAGCAGTGGCTCGCGTGCCATAGGTTGCCGACCCCTGGTTTAGAACATCGATAAAAGTACTTAGACTGTGGGTCCGTCCCAAAACCTAGTGAGCTTTCTAAGTAGGTATTGTTTATGCAGGTAGCCATTTTAGAAGACCACATTCTAACAGACATCTATCCCCAAAGCAAATTATTGAGATGCTGTAGACCTCATCACATCTCGTTCTTGCACAATGTATGAACCAGTGTTTGTAGCATAGCCTCTCCGTTTCAGCACCATGGATTCTCGTTCTCATGTTATACACTCACTGGCCTCTTCACTAGGTACCCCCTTTTGCCTTCAGAACTGCCTTAATCATTTGTGGCATAGATTCAACAAGATACTGAAAACATTCCTCAAAGAGTCTGGTCCATATTAACATGATCGCATCATGCACCCGTTCCACCACATCCCAAAGGTGCTCTATTGGATTGAGATCTGGTGACTGTGGAGGCCATTCGAGTACAGTGAACTCATTGTCATGTTTAATAAACCAGTCAGAGATGATTCGCACTTTATGACATGGTGCATTATCCTGCTGGAAGTAGCCATCAGAAGATGGGTACACTGTCAGCAACAATACTCAGGTAGGCTGTGGCGTTGACACAATGCTCAATTGGTCCTAATGGGCTCAAAGTGTGCCAAAGAAATATCCCCCACACCATTGCACCACCACCAGCCTGAACCATTGATACAAGACAGGATGGATCCATGCTTTCATGTTGTTGACAGCAAATTCTAATCCTACCGTCTGAATGTCACAGCAGAAATTGAGACTCATCAGACCAGGCAATGTTTTTCCTATCTTCTATTATCCGATTTTGGAGAGCCTGTGTGAATTGTAGCTTCAGTTTCTTGTTCTTAGCTGACAGGAGTGGCACCTGGTGTGGTCTTCTGCTGCTGTAGCCCATCCGCCTCAATGTTCGATGTGTTATGTGTTCAGAGATGCTCTTCTGCGTGCTTCGGTTGTAATTTCTGCTTATTTAAGTTACTGTTGCCATTCCATCAACTCAAACCATTCTGGCCATTTTCCTCTGACCTCAACAAGGCATTTGCACCCAGAGAACTGGATATTTTCTCTGTTTCAGAGCATTCTCTGTAAACCCTAGATATGGTTTTTGCGTGACAATCCCAGTAGATCAGCAGCTTCTGAAATACTCAAACCTAGTGTGCTTGTGTCTGTGTGCATGGTAGGCCTGTGTTGAAAAAATCGATTTTCCAATTCAGAATCGATTCGCATATGATGATCTGATAATCGATTTGTACGTCCAAAGATTGATTTTTAAAAAATTTAAATAATTTTTTACATTTCCCCCAGTGAACTTTTACCCCCGCCTCGTCACTAAATTCACGCAGGTATGCTCGGTCTAACTAACTGTAAAACAACATGGCGTCGGACAGTGCCGGTAACGACGATAGTCAAATCGGAAAAATCTAAAAACAGAAGGACAGTTTATCCAGTGTCAGTCACTATTTACAGTTAAAGTGCACTTTCCAAATCGTTTCCAAATCACGTGTGACTCAAACAACGACGAGCACAGGATGCTGCGTGAACGCACATTAAATAGACAAACCACAAAACCACGTGATGATGGATAATCGCAAGACGCACCCGCACCCACGGAGATCCACAGATGCAGACGATTAGACGCAGACGACGTAAACACACGCCCAAAATGGAGGGGTTGGGGACCGTAACGTGAGAGTTCTGTTCTTATATTCTCACTTTAAAGAAAAATACACGTTAACATTTTATACTTTCAGTTTATTAATTGTGAGCACTTTTAAAATAAAAATGCATTTGGTAGCAACAGCTTTTAGGTGAATTCTTAATTATTTCAATCATAATAATAATGCACTGGTTAGTGTCCCAGTAGGAGTCCACTGTTGCAGATATAGACACCTCAAATATGTCCTCTGTTTATTGTCCTGGATTACCTTTCTTGAAGGTAGATTTATGATTACTCTTTTCACCAGTATTCTGGTGATATTTGCTGATTAATATCGATATAATACTAGTTTTAGCATTTTGCTTCTGTACACAATCAGGAAACAGCTCAAATACATTTTTAATAACACTAAACCCTCAAATTGGATCAAATCGGATCGATTAAATCGGATTAAATCAAAATAAATCGATTCTTAATCTTCAGAATCGGATCGATTCTTGGAATTTGAATCAATACCCAGCCCTAGTGTATGGGGTGAGTGATTGTGAATGAAGGTGTGTAAGATGAGTGTGTGCATAATTTTGAGCATAAAAAAAGTGTGTATGATGTACATGTTGCATATACTGAGTGTATGAAGGTGTGCAGTGTGTGACATTTTAGGTAGGTGTGTGTGCGCACACGCATGTGTGCGGGGAGAGTCATTCAAAAATAACAGTCACTGCTCATCTTGGTGGAGAAGCCTTGTTTTAGTCCGATTTGCAACCTCCACACAAACGGTCATAGTTCAGGACTTAACTGAAGATATTGTGCGAGAGAGGACCCCTTGCCCATGATTTACATGGGCGCCAATGGGGCAGTTTTCTGTGCTTGGGGCCAAACAAATGCTCTTAACTCAAACTAATTGACCTGATGAGATAATAATAATAATAATAATAATACATTTTATTTCATAGGCGCCTTTCTGACACTCAAGGACACCTTACAGACAACACAGCAATAAATAAGAGAACAAACAATTTAAAACAGTTAAAGCTATAATACAACAGAAGCAAATTCACACTTACATTATGACATTTGGCAGACCAATCAGATGTTATAGGCTATCCTAAACAGGTAAGTTTTAAGTGAAGATTTGAATTGATTAAGAGAGCTTATGTTCCGTAGATCAGATGGCAGAGAATTCCAAAGTCGCGGAGCAGAGCGACTAAAAGCTCTGCTCCCCATGGTGGCAAGACGGGCAGAGGGTATTGTAAGGTGTATAGATGAGGAAGATCTGAGAGAGCGAGAGGTCTGAGAGATATTTAGGTCTGCCAGAAAGGACAAGTTTCTCGAACATTTAAATTTTAAATGGAGTGTCTAGGTGAAAGTGTAAGGATTTTACAGCAATTTATCCAAGGGGTTTTTGGTCATTCATGATGGTACACACTAACTGCCAGTTATAATTTGAAATCCGAGCAGAGATCTTTGAACTGCAGTTTGAACGGAGTCTGTATGTTAAGTGGTTCAGGCTGTATTAATTGCAGCAATGTGTTGAGAAGCATGAGGCTTTTCCAGCCCTCCAATTTGAAAACTTGCCTTAGCACCAGTGGAACCATTTGAAATTGGGCCTGTTTAAGAGTCTCAATAGGCAGCATATTTAGAAAGGTACCCAAGAATTGGGACAGCCTGCATATCGTGAGCATGCACACTGACTTGAAACACTGTCAATGCTCACTAGGTTTTGCAACAGATCCTAAAGTATACATAGAAACCAGAAAACACTAGAAAATGAAAACCGCTAAACTCCAAGAGTCTGGATAAGACAGGACGGACATCTGAGGATAATTTTTAATGATTAGTTCCAAGTGCATAATTGAACACATTTTATTCTCTTCAGGTAACAGCTTGATAGGCAGACAAAATAGCGTTTGTACTACAATTTATTATATTTTAGCATGCTGACAGTGGACTGCATTGTCTCCTTACAGCTGGTGTTTGACACCATGGACCAAGTCCTTAAATAAAAATCTAATCCAAGGTTTTATCTACCTGGAAAGCTAACGCTTGGTGTATCCAGACTCTTGTCATAGTATAATGAGATTAACAGGATGTTAGACAGCCAAAGTGTGTAGGTGTTCTATACATGTAGAAAAATACTTCTCCACCAGATCCACATCAATACCATTAAGAACCAGAAGACAGTAAGATTCCACTCTTCAAGCTCCGTTGGTATGCAGTACAAAAGTGACACCCCAACTCCGAGATCTTCACTTCAGGAAGGAATCAAGCTTTTTCTCTATATTTGCAAAAGAGTCCATGCCCAGGTAGTCAGCATGTCCCTGCTCCCACCTCTGCTTACGCTCCTGGGAAGATATCCGAACTGGTGAAGGAGGATGAGATTCTTGTTCCTGAACTGCCTCCAAATGCATGTCATCCTAAGGAATAAATGAAATGCTCATTAATGTATTTTCCAAATAAATCATAAGAACGTGAAGTTAAAATGCTTTTTGGCATGTACCTTTAAATAATGAAACAACTAAACAAGTAGAAACTAATCAGGACCATTGTACAAGAGTTGAAACTGTAGCCATGCTATGTAGCCATAGCAGAAAAAGCAGTCCCAGAACATGTTTAACAGTATAAAGGCAACTAGTGTTCAATGCCTTAAAATACAAGACACTGCAGCAGCTGCACCTACTTCAAGGCCAAATTAGCTTTGTATCCAACATACCAGCATCTGGGTCTTCAACATATTTAAAAGGTCATACAGTCATATGAAAAAGTTTGGACACCCCTATTAATATCATTTTTAGTTATCAAAATCTGGGTTTTTGCAACAGCTATTTCAGTTTGATATATCTAATAACTGACGGACAGAGTAATATTTCAGGATTGAAATGAGGTTTATTGTACAGAAGATGTGCAATATGCATTAAAACAATTTTACAGGTGCAAAAGTATGGGAACCCTTATTTTCTTGATTTGAATACTAACTCCTAACTACTTTTTACTGAAGCACTAAATTGGTTTGGTAACCTCATTGAGCTTTGAACTTCATAGCCAGGTGCAGGGGCGCAGATGGCACTGGGGACGGGGGGGGGGGGGGACATGTCCCCTCCAGATTTATATTGACCCCATCCGAATTCTAGCATCTACAAGCATAAACGTATATATTGTACAGCTTGGTCCCCCTCACTTCAGAATTTCCATCTGCGCCGATGGCCAGGTGTATACAATCATGAGAAAAGGTATTTAAGGTGGCCACTTGCATGTTGTTCTCCTATTTGAATCTCCTCTGAAGAGTGGCATCATGGGCTCCTCAAAACAACTCTCAAATGACAAAGATTGTTCAACATAGTTGTTCAGGGGAAGGATACAAAAAAGTTGTCTCAGAGATTGAAACTGTCAGTTTCCACTGTGAGGAACATAGTAAGGAAATGGAAGACCACAGGGACAGTTCTTGTTAAGCCCAGAAGTGGCAGGCCAAGAAAAAGAGAAGAAAGGCAGAGAAGAAGAATGGTGAGAACAGTCAAGGACAATCCACAGACCACCTCCAAAGTCCTGCAGCATCTTGCTGCAGATGGTGTCACTGTGCATCGGTCAACAATACAGCGCACTCTGCACAAGGAGAAGCTGTATGGGAGAATGATGCGAAAGAAGCCGTTTCTGCAAGCACGCCACAGAGTCGCCTGAGGTATGCAAAAGCACATTTGGACAAGCCAGTTTCATTTTGGAAGAAGGTTCTGGACTGATGAAACAAAGATTGAGTTTGGTTATAAAAAAAAAAAAAAAAAGGCGTTGTGCATGGCGGCAAAAAAAAACAGCATTCCAAGAAAAACACTTGCTACCCACTGTAAAATTTGATGGAGGTTCCATTATGCTTTGCGGCTGTGTGGCCAATGCCGGCACCGCGAATCTTGTTAAAGTTGAGGGTCGCATGGATTCCACTCAGTATCAGCAGATTCTTGAGAATAATGTTCAAGAATCAGTGACGAAGTTGAAGTTACGCCGGGGATGGATATTTCAGCAAGACAATGATCCAAAACACCGCTCCAAATCTACTCAGGCATTCATGCAGAGGAACAATTACAATGTTCTGGAAAGGCCATCCCAGTCCCATCTGTGGGATGATTTGAAGCAGGCTGTCCATGCTTGGCGGCCATCAAACTTAACTGAACTGGAATTGTTTTGTAAAGAGGAATGGTCAAAAATACCTTCATCCAGAATCCAGGAACTCATTAACACCTACAGGAAGCAACTCCTTTTGCAAAATGAGGATCTACTAAATATTAATGTCACTTTTCTGTTGAAGTGCCAATACTTTTGCACCTGTCAAATTTTATTTTAATGCATATTGCACATTTTCTGTTAGTACAATAAACCTCATTTTAATCCTGAAATATTACTGTGTCCATCAGTTTAGATATATCAAACTGAAATAGCTGTTACAAAAACCCAGATTTTGATAACTAAAAATGATTAAGATCAATAGGAGTGCCCAAACTTTTTCGTATGACTCTGTGAACAAGGGGAAGCAAACATTCTCCTAGAATTGGTTATTTCTTCTGATCTCCGTAAAATTGTCTCTTTAGTTGTCCAGCTTTAAAAACAAATTAAAATATAGCTATATAAAGAATTCATTTGTCATCACAATGTGTACAGAATGTTTACGTTCAAAGTCAGATATAAAAATTTTCCCACAATGTACCCAAAAACTGGTTGATTTAAAAAGCAGGTTATTTTTGCACTGCTATAAAGCAGACAGAAGTTACCTCAGAGCACCCTGTGTAAAAGGGCTGTTCATTGTATTCCTCCTTCATATGGGGCACCACTGATGAGGAAAATACATCCCACCATTGCAGCAGATAGTTGGACTGCATGTCAGATGTCTGGCCCTTCACTGACTTACTGGTAGCATCATATATATAATCCCAGGGCTTCAGTTTTCCCAGGAAGTGGACTACCTTTGCATTGTGACCATATCTAAGGACATAAGGAAACATGATGTGTAATGGGGAAAAGATGCAAGCAAACTCCGTTCTAAATTCACCAAGTGGTAGTTTTGCTCCTTGAGGGTGATCCTTTGGTGCATCAAAAATAGTCAAGAAAACAATAAAGTAACGACTGGAACTATGGCACAACAATTAGGTGTCAGAATTGGCAAGTAATTTGTAGCGTTAATACTGCTACTGCTTTTTACATACATTTTGCAATTTTAATTAATTTGTAGTTGGTCATATTGACATCTGCAGTTTTTGGTACAAGTTCTATAAACAATGAGTAAGGTATCACTAGGCAACAGGAGAGATGGTATTTACTTCTCCTTTCAACTTTTAAATAAATGTTATACTCCATCTCTTAGGGCACTGAAATTCCACAAGTGGGGGAAAAATATGAGCACAGAGTATGCATGTTGTGGCTCAGAGTTAAAGTACCAAATCCCAAGGAACTGCGTGTGTGGACGTTATACTCACTGCTTGAATGCTGGAAGATAAGTGTAGATGGCAATGCTACTCAGGTTATAAATGAAGGGAAGATGCTTGGAGATGTCTGCAGTTGCCCAGTCACTGAAGAAACTGTTCAAGATACCCTGATCCCCACCTGGAGATAATCAATTTCATACTGTAGATATGAAAGCCTTTCACTGGATTCTTCATAAAGACTCAAAGGGTGCACCATAATTGCAAATAAAAGTAGTAAGTAGTTAAGATTAGTGCTGTAGCTGGTTGAACTACTTTAGAACGAACTATGGGAGCTTAAGTCCAAAGAAAGTGATAAACTTGAATACTACTCATACTGTTCAGGCACCGAGTTTTATTTACATGAAGACAGGGCTACGTATTCCTTCGTCTATGCACCCAAAACAGCATAAAGCACAACCAGCTAATCTGGATGAGAACTCCCAACATATTCTAGAAGAGGAGAGAAGACCAACTTACCATCAAAACTACCCTGTTCCATGCACGCTGCCAGGAGCTTCCTATACGTGTCATAAGATGGTTGAAAGACAAACACGCCAGAGTTAAAGCAGTCGGGCCAGCCAGGATCTGGAGCAGCAGACAGCTCCTCTCGCTCAAACAGTTCATCTACGTTAGATACAACCTGTTGGCAGACATTATTGTTAGAGTTTATTTGCCCCAAATGCCATCAGTGCCAGTGATTCATTATTAAATAAAGATGTTAACTGATACCTGCCAGTTACATGTACATGTTGGTTAAGTGTTTCTTTAAAACGTGGAGCAGGAACAGTGCTCACCATTGTGTCTGCATCCATGAACACACATTTGGAGTACTGTGTGAGGGTCCAGCAGTGGAGCTTGGTGAACGTGACACCGAGGTCAGGCCTCTTCATCATGGCCAGGTGAGCCGTGTCTCCACTATCCAGGACATCAACCAGCTGGACCTCATCATAAATCTTACGAAGCACTGCTCTAAAAGCACAGCACATTCCAAATAACACTCACGCATGCACTCCTAGTTGAGCATCTGCAAACTAATGTAAAAGCAAGACGACAACTGAAGGAGTGGTTCTCTTTGTACTTGCTTTCCAAATTGAAAAATGTTCTACCTGATATCAAAGAAGCAATGAATCAAAAATTCTTAACCTGAAAGACAATCTACCCGAAAGAGTTGTTTTATTAACTGAACTAATGAGTTTGGAATACATCTTAAAGTTAAAAAAAACTGCTCTAAATGTGGTAATGCTTCAACAAGTCTGAAACAACAGTAAAAGAATCAGCTTCTCATGCCTTTTGCCAAAAATGCATCACTGATCAGAAGTTCAGTAGTGACCTGTGGTTTACTCATACTGGACAACAATTATAGTACCTGGACGTCTCTGCTACACGTGGGCCAATCAGGGCAACCAGCTTCCGTGATGTCATATGATTCCTTAAGGACTTGCCAAGCACCATAGCACCTTTGGCATAATTATTATTTGTGGCAAGTGTAACAAAAGCCTGGCCTATGGACGGACACACACACACACACACACACACACACACACACACACACTACAATTGTTAAGGCTATTAAGAGTAACTGCACTGAATAATACTCTTGACCATAATACTCTTGACCATCTTTTCCTTTTCTTTATTTCTTTCTGTCTAAATTGTTGTTGTTGTCATGGTGACCGGTGTCGGCCAGAGGAGGATGGGTTCCCCCCTGAGTCTTGGTTCCTCTTAAGGTTTCTTCCTCATGCAAAAAACTAGGGAGTTTTTCCTTGCCACTGTCGCCCTTGGCTTGCTCACTGGGGTCTAGGACTCAGCACTTGTAAAGCTGCTTTGTGACAACAACAGTTGTAAAAAGCGCTATATAAATAAAATGTTATTGATTGATTGACCTTGGTAATATTCTCATCGCTGTTAAATTCATAAGTGATTGATTGGAATTATAACTCTGAAGAGAGGAGGATCTTTTAGCTCAAAAATGGTTCTTCGCTCTTTTTTCCAGGCAGCAGGAGGCGCTACTGAGTAAACTTTATAAGACAGCCTTGATATTAATATCAATGAACAATTATGCAAATATTGCTACCTTGCCTTAAATGTAGCCCCAATTCAAATACTTTAAAAGTAAAAGAAAAAAAATCAAGTATTCAAATTGACAAGTATAGTTTTACAAAACAGAGTTTTGTGTAAATAGTTTGGTATCTGATTTGTATCGGTTGTATAACTTGTAGCCAAACTGGGCCTGTATTTCAATCATAAAAACAATTAGAAACAAAATCAAGATAGAAAATGTCATTTACATTTTGCAACTCTGCTCATTTGCTGAACGTGCTCTCTGCATGTCGACTGTAGTTCTGTCGGGCGCACGAGCTCCATATCTGCGCGTGCAGGAGGGCGATATTGAGTGTCGACGGATTTTTATTTCCACAATAAACAGCTCTTAACTATGACCGATACCATCTACTGATGCGAAGCGGTCTGTGTGGATTACAGCCAATATGAACTACACAAAAATAAACAGAAAATAAATCATTTGTATCGGCGCCCAGAGGTGTGACTCTGCTCTTTTCGTTCATTTAAAGAGCCGTTCAATAGAACTGGATGAATCACTGTAAGGTAAGAACGCAGAACATCGCCTACAGCTAAAGACACACTCATCCTTCATAAACACGCACTTCTGAAATCTAGGAGGATATTTTAACTAATGACGGAGGGGATGTGTACGATGGTATACTCTAGTTAACAAACGCAGAAAGTGAGTGCACGCTTCTTGATTACATGCGGAATTCAAAACGCGAAGAGTGTTAACGGTGAACTTCGTCCTGCCTGCATGTCACACGTATTAAAGTCATTACATTGTTTGGCTGTTGAATGAATTCCGTACGCCACGGAGGTGTATTAGTCCACCGCGCCGCAGTTCACTCTACTGCGTGTGACCGCACGGGCATCCTAAATAAACCATTTGGTCCGTTTAAAACTCAGCCAAAGGTCACTGTACGGTTTACAGGGTATCAATACAACATGTTACTATTATAGGCCTTTAAAGCCAATATCGCAAGCCAGTTCCTCGACACTGTAACCATGTAGTCATGTGGACCTTAACCAGAAGGATTCATCCTCGGACGACCACTCCAGTCCAAAATACACCAGCGGTGAACGTGTCCTACCTGCCATGAGCGGTCAAACCACAGGAATGAAGCGCAAGCGTTTGACCAGTAAGTAAGGAAGCCGGGAGAGAGATCCAAACGTATTTTATACTTGCAGCGTTGACATTCAACGGTCACGTGATCTGTGACGGCTCTAGACACACCCACAACAATGTGTGCACATTTGGAAGGCTTCATGTTTTAAATTCATGCACAGATCAGCTATACATACAACTGAGTTTACGTGGATCACTGCATTTTTACACTGATACAAATACTTTTTCCAATCTCAACAGACAGCGTGATCTTTCCTGTCACAATTAAACTGAGAATTTAGCAACCTATAGGTTTTTCTTCCGATGTTCAGTCGAATTTTCCTACCAGTCGAAAATTCCTACCTAGGCTTTCTGCGCATGCGCCAGTCACTATTACGTCATGATTTTGGTTAATGATGTTTTATAATGACGTTTAGGCTGTCGAAATCTCCTACCTATAGTGTTAATGAACTTAATGCTGGTTTATAATGACACACAGGCTAAAAACATGTTCATACAAAGATGTAAACAATCCAATTTGCTTGTATTAATATTAATAACAATACATGAATATACAAAATAAAACTTTTAATTTAAAGTAGATAATATAAATATACTCCCGCAAACCGTAGCAATCTCTGATCACTATTTAGTCCAATTGGAGCTTCATCTTAACATAAATACCCGCTCCTCTCCTAGGCAGTGTATAAAGCGCTTGATAAATTCATCAAAAGCAACACAGTTTATTGAAACCCTCCCTGACTTAACTGCTTTAGCCCACTCACCATCCGATCCAGAGGAGTTAGATAGTCTAACCGACTGCATAGAGAATACCTGCAGATCAACTCTAGATATAGTAGCTCCACTAAAATATAAAAAGGCTAGATCCAAAAAGCTCGCCCCGCGGTACACTGACCAAACTCGAAACTTCAAACAAATAGCACGTAAATTAGAGCGGAAATGGCGATCTACTAAATTGGAAGTATTCCACTGTGCCTGGAAGGATAGCATTATTGACTACAAACGGGCTCTCACTAAAGCACGCTCAGCATACTTAGCCTCACTGATCGAGAATAATAAAAACAATCCTTTTTAATACTATTTCTAAACTTACAAAAAATCAAGCAGGCACAGAACCTCAGATTCCAGTAAACCTCACTAGTAATGTATTTATAGATTTCTTTGATAATAAAATAAAGAATATTAGACAAAATATAAAACCCTTTATTAGCAATACAACTGGTATGTCACCTGGTTTGGTTGATATTGATTTAAATTACATACCGGGAGAAAAACTTGATGCTTTTCATCCACTCCCACAATCAGAATTAGAGAAAATAATTTCTTCCTTAAATTGTACTACCTGCACACTAGACTCGGTTCCCTCAAAGTTATTAAAAGAGGTATTACCAGCTGTAACTGAACCTCTTCTAACTATAGTTAACTCATCCATTACAATAGGTCACATGCCCAAATCATGTAAATTAGCACTTATTAAAATCAAATCAAATATATTTGTATAGCGCTTTTCACAACACATGTTGTCACAAAGCGCTTTACAGGATTTACAAGGTTAACAATGCTATGGGTCCAAATCCCTTATGAGCAAGCCAAAGGCGACAGTGGCAAGGAAAAACTCCCTAGATGGTGGGGAATAGGAAGAAACCTTGGGAGGACCAAGACTCAAAAGGGAACCCATCCTCCATTGGGCGGCCCATTAACACACAAATTACACAAAAACAAATTATACAGACGAATACACAAGTCACAAACAAATCACACAATCAGGCTAAGTATAAGGTAACTAGAATGAAAGTTCTGGGTGCTGATATTGTCAATGTAAATGTCTTGTGATGAACGCAAGGTTTTTATTCCGTGTCGGAGTGATGATACTGGTATTGTGGACTGCAGTGTTACTCCCCAGGTGAACCTCGGAGAAGAAAGATATGTGATGTGGTAAATATGTAAAAGAAACGCTGAATTCGTGCTAGAAACCACCTTGAAATGCAATTGACTGAACGTCATTGTATTCCATTCCGTCTAGAGGCAACGCTGTATTCGTGCCAGAATGAAATCTAATCACTGTCCAATAGGAACGCTCGCCTGAATTTGGGGCGGGGCTTAGACTCCAGTCAGAAGCAATCGCTCGTAGTTGGACTTGAAAGCAGCAGAAATGTCTTTTCATGACAGAATAAAAGAAGAAACAAACACTCGAATTGGACAAATTGAGGCTGGTGCAGTTACAGACGACTACGTGCTTAACTTAATTAAGCTGAAGGTGCTGGAAAATATTGAAAATGGACCTTGAAAGTGCCGTACATGTGCTTCAATTCCACCTTGTAAAGGTGGATGAACCCTGCAAACAGCACTGAAGAGCGGAACGCGGCCTCAACATGCCACAGTGGAGCCCCTGCGATTGCTACCCGTATTTTCCAGATTATAAACCAGTTTATTCCCTCACGCTTTGAACCATGACTTATAATGAGGTGCGGCTTTTCTGTAGATGTTTCTTCACCCATCAGGGGTGGAACAGAAAGTTAATCAGGTGGTAGGACAAAGTTGTAAATCAAAGAAGAAAGTGCTCATTTTCATTTAACACATGCAAGCAGCAGGCACGACGGAGAATTTTTTTCAAACGAACGTGTTGTGCCGAATTCCGACTCCCCTCGTTTGCACACGCATAATAATACTGCTGTATACTGTAATACTGCAAAGTCGTGGTCACAGGTGAACTTCGTATAGCTAGTGTGTATTTTATTTAAAATAATTAACACCCTTGAGCTAGTGTGGCTTTGGACATAGATAATTCCGTGCCGTTTGCTGTGATGGATAATTAAAGTCTAGCTATTATTTATGCATAGAAACATAAATCCACAATATAATCTGTAGCGTCTTTATGCGCAGATAAATGAATTCAACACAACACCGGCTGAAAGACCTTACAAATCAAATCAAATCAAATCAAATTTTATTTATATAGCGCTTTTTACAACAGTTGTTGTCACAAAGCAGCTTTACAAGTGCCGAGTCCTAGCCCCCAGTGAGCAAGCCAAAGGCGACAGTGGCAAGGAAAACCTCCCTAGTTTTTTGCATGAGGAAGAAACCTTGAGAGGAACCAAGACTCAGGGGGGGAGCCCATCCTCCTCTGGCCGACACCGGTCACCATGACAACAACAACAATATAGACAGAATGTAGACAGAATGTAAAAGATGCAATAATGTCCATTTAGACAGAATATAAAAGATGTAATAATGTCCATCATGGTGTAGGCATCCGGTTAGGCAGGAGGTGGCCGGCCCAGGATGGATCGCTTGTCTCTCCTCATCTCATTATTCCTCAAGCAGGCGGGCAGCCATGTGGAGAAATGAAACAGGGAAAATTAGCTCTGTATGAGGACATGTACAGGACAGGTAAATTTATAAACATTTCTGGAGTGTGGCAGCAACTCCGGCACTAAGTTAAATTATTACAGCCTAGCTAAAAAAGGCAAAACCAGAAGGTAACATAGGCTTGGGGGCATTCTGAGACAATGGCATCCGTCCACTGCACTGTCAACAAACTTGAGTGACCACGAGCAGTGACAGGATGACAGCACCAGCGCCCCAGTCTACCATAAAACCCTTCGTCTATGAACCCCTGGATCTGTACCTTTATCTAAGGGGGATATTAATTATCAAACGCTAGACTAAATAAGTGGGTTTTCAACCTAGATTTAAAGATTGTGACTGTGTCAGAGTCCCGGACACATTTAGGAAGATTATTCCAAAGCTGGGGGGCCTTATAAGAAAAGGCTCTTCCCCCTGCTGTTACCTTGTTAATTTGTGGAACTAATAACAGACCAGCACCCTGTGATCTTAGTTGACGTGGGGGTTCATAGTAGGAAATAAGTTCCTGGAGGTATTCAGGAGCAAGCCCGTGTAGTGCTTTATATGCTAATAATAGAATTTTAAAATCAATACGAAATTTAACTGGGAGCCAATGCAGGGCTGATAGGACTGGTCTAATATGCTGAAATTTTCTAGTTCTGGTCAGAACTCTAGCTGCGGCATTTTGAACTATTTGAAGTTTATTTAGATTCCTATTTGAACATCCTGACAGTAGTGAATTGCAGTAGTCTAGTCTAGAGCTAACAAAGGCGTGCACCAATTTTTTACAGGCATGAACTCTGAACTGTCAGGCACCGTTCAGAAACTGATCAGTTCAGTTAAATGTTCAATGAGTTCCACTTAACGATGGGTTTAGAGACTGAAAAGTCCGTCGTAAAGCAGCTTTCGTCATTAAGCGTGACCCTAGATTTAGATACGCTTTGATCATAAATACAGTGTAGAAAAAAACTAACAATATTCTCATGCGTACAGCGTGAGAAAGAGTGATCGCGTTGCTGAGAAGGTTGTCACTCTCCTTGTCAGCCAGTCCTTAGGTTCAGCGTAAGATCTGCCCAACTCCCTCTCCATCCACACCCACTGCTTCATCCTGCTGCACCCCCCCCCCCCCCCCCCCCCCCCCCCCGGAGGTTATTGAGTTGTTGAGTGGAAGACAGGCCAATCAGAACCCCCTCAGAGAAAAAAAAGTCTGTCGCATGTGTGCGCGTTTGTGTGGGTCACTCGTTCTGAATTCCGGGAGATTATATGTGACTCACGGGTATCAGGGAGACACTACCGAAATGTGGGAGACTCCCGCAGCTTCCGGGAGACTTGGGATGTCTGGGATACTGTTCATTGACTACAGTTCCGCCTTCAACACGGTCATCCCTCACAAACTCACCCACAAACTTTCATCCCTCGGACTACATCCCACCCTCTGTGGCTGGCTTCCGTCTGTCAGAATTAGAAACAGGACCTCAGCCAGTATTACCACCAACATTGGTACCCCGCAGGGCTGTGTCCTCAGCCCCATTCTCTACACCCTGTACACCCACGAATGTGTCGCCTCCCACCCTGACAACATCATCCTGAAGTTTGCTGACGACACTGCTGTGATAGTTTGTATCACTAGTGGAAACGAAGTAGCCTACAGGAAGGAGGTGAACAGTCTGGTGACCTGGTGTATGGACAACAACCTCACCCTAAACACAGACAAGACCAAAGAGATGATAGTTGAAAAGATAACTCATCAGCCACTATTTATCTGGGACTTTGAAGTCGAGAGGGTCAGCAACTTTAAATACCTGGGGGTCCACATCAGCGATGACCTCACCTGGACATACAGTGGGGAAAATAAGTATTTAGTGAGTCACCAATTGTGCAAGTTCACCCACTTAAAAAGATGAGAGAGGCCGGTAATTGACATCATAGGTAGACCTCAACTATGAGAGACAAAATGTGAAAAAAATTTGAGAATCATTTTGTCTGACTTTTAAAGAATTTATTTGCAAATAATGGTGGAAAATAAGTATTTGGTCAATAACAAAAATTCATCTCAATACTTTGTTGTATATCCTCTGTTGGCAATGACAGAGGTCAAACATTTTCTGTAAGTCTTCACAAGGTTGGCACACACTGTTGCTGGTATGTTGGCCCATTCCTCCATGCAGATCTCCTCTAGAGCAGTGATGTTTTGGGGCTGTCGGCGGGCAACACGGACTTATAACTCCCTCCAAAGGTTTTCGATGGGGTTGAGATTGGGAGACTGGCTAGGCCACTCCAGGACTTTGAAATGTTTCTTACAAAGCCACTCCTTTGTTGCCCTGGCAGTGTGCTTGGGATCATTATCATGCTGAAAGACCCAGCCACGTTTCATCTTCATTGCCCTTGCTGATGGAAGGAGGTTTGCACCCAAAATCTCACAATACATGGCCCCATTCATTCTTTCATGTACACAGACCAGTCGTCCTGGTCCCTTTGCAGAGAAACAGCCCCAAAGCATGATGTTGCCACCCCCATGCTTCACAGTTGGTATGGTGTTCTTTGGATGCAACTCAGCATTCACTGTCCTCCAAACGAGTTGTCTTTTTAACAAATAGTTCTACTTTGGTTTCATCTGACCATATGACATTCTCCCAATACTCTTCTGAAACATCCAAATGCTCTCTAGCAAACTTCAGATGTGCCTGGATATGGACTGGCTTAAGCAGGGGGACACGTCTGGCACTGCAAGATCTGAGTCCCTGGCGTCGTAGTGTGTTGCTGATGGTAGCCTTTGTAACGTTGGTCCCAGCTTTCTGCAGGTCATTCACTTGATCCCCCCTTGTGGTTCTGGGATTTTTCCTCACCGTTCTTGTGATCATTTTGACCCCACGGGTTGAGATCTTGCGTGGAGCCCCAGATCGAGGGAGATTAGTTGTGGTCTTGTAGGTCTTCCTTTTTCTGATTATTGCTCCCACAGTAGATTTCTTCACACCAAGCTGCTTGCCTATTGCAGATTCAGTCTTCCCAGCCTGGTGCAGGTCTACAATTCGGTTTCTGGTGTCCTCCGACAGCTCTTTCGTCTTCACCATAGTAGAGTTTGGAGTGTGACTGTTTGAGGTTGTGGGCAGGTGTCTTTTATACTGTTAACGACTTCAAACATGTGCCATTAATACAGGTAATGAGTGGGGGAAAGAGGAGCCTCTTAAAAAAGAAGTTACAGGTCTGTGACAGCCAGAAAACCTGCTTGTTTGTAGGTGACCAAATACTTATTTTCCACCATTATTTGCAAATAAATTCTTTAAAAGTCAGACAAAATGATTTTCTCAATTTTTTTTTTCACATTTTGTCTCTCATAGTTGAGGTCTACCTATGATGTCAATTACAGGCCTCTCTCATCTTTTTAAGTGGGAGAACTTGCACAATTGGTGACTGACTAAATACTTATTTTCCCCACTGTAGAACACCACACACATGCTAAAGAGGACTCAGCAGCAGCTGTATTTCTTGAGGAGACTGAGAAAATTTGGCATGTCACCCCAAATCCTCAACAATGTCTACAAGTGCATCATTGAGTCCGTCCTGACCAACGGCATTACTGTGTGGTACGGCAGCACTACTGCAAAGGACCGCAAACGCCTGCAGAGTGTGGTAAAAACAGCCACAAAAATCACAGGGATTATACAGTCCTCTCTACAGAGCATTTACCAACGCAGAGTCCACAGGAGAGCTGCCTCCATCATCAAAGACCCCACCCACCCCCAACACAGACTATTCACCAGACGTGTGGACTCGAGTCACATGACTTGGACTTGAGTCCGACTCGAGTCACTAAACTGATGACTTGTGACTTGACTCGACAACATCACTGAAGACTTGCGACTTGACTTAGACTTTACCTTTACTGACTTGGACTTGGAATCGTACTTGAGCTTTAAGACTTGAAAAGACTTGAAATCCTTATTTTAACATAATAAATAAGTAATATAGAATCACATGACTGGATTATTTTGTATAAAATGGTGCTATAAAATGTGAACTGCTCAGCTCAGATTATCTGTAACCTACAGGTGAGGTTCTGCAGCCGATCGGGGGAGAGGGGGAGGGGGCAGCAGCGTTGAATTTGTGCAGAGAGGACAAGCAACATGTTCCCAAAAATGATCCTGTTCAATTATAAAGATTATGCTGTTGTGAATAAAAGAAGAACTGCGACATGCAAGACATGTGGAGTCAGGATAAGAGATGGAGATGCAGCCACTTCAAACTTTGTTCGACATTTGAGGCTGCACAAACTAAAGCAAGTCTCTGCTATGTATATTTAACATAATGATATAACGGTATAGCTGGGGGGGGGGTTAGGTGACAACAATTGCGACATCTCACTGAAGCGAACCGAAACACTCAAATGCCTAACGTTATAGTCTGACTAAATTAATATACTACGCATCAACTGTATCAATTGTGTTAAATATTGAAATTACATTTGGTGACTTGACAAGGACTTGAAGTTTAAGACTTGGGACTTGACTCGAGACTCGCTTGTATTAACTTGGGACTTGACTCGAGACTGGACTGTATTGACTTGGGATTTGACTCGAGACTTGATTGTGAAGACTTGAGACTTACTTGTTACTTGCAACTTAGTGACTTGTTCACATGTCTGGATCACATGATGAGTTAGACCCTCAGCAGTGTCAGTGTGCAACTGGCGTCTCTCTCTTGACTTGTCACTCGTGGGATACAAACAGAGATATAATTAATGTGGCATTAGTATGGACAAGGCTTTTCCAGTTCGTGACCACTTGTATTAATAAGTGACACAGCTGCTGTATGTTTTCGAAGTCTGGCCCGGATTTTCTGGGACAAGTTGGTCTTTTTTCTGATCTCTGCTGCATGCCGTCAGCCCACATCAGCTGGCTGGCATGCTCGTTCATTTGTTTACAGGCCCAGTCCGTGGCTGCACACCGAGCAGCTTTGCCTGACTGCAGCTGTGATAGGCACCGTTAAGGCTGGATTATACTGTCGCGAGTGACCGTAGCACGCGACTCCGCACACCTCGGGCTGGAATTTTTACTTTACTTTAGAAAACCAAAGAGATAATCGTCGACTTTAGGAAACACAGCACGGACCTAGCCCCTTTATACATCAACCTAGCCCCTTTATACATCAACCTAGCCCCTTTATACACAGAGTTGTATAGTAACGAAGTAGAACTACTTCGCTACTGTACTTAAGTACTAAAATGCTGTATCTGTACATTACTGGAGTATTATTTTTTTCTCCTACTTCCACTTTTACTTCACTACATATTTTCCATCAGTTTAATACTTTTACTCCGATACATTTTTTACGTGCTATATAGTTACTCGTTATAATTATAAACGTGTTAGTTGGCGCTGTCACCGTGTCAAGAGATCAGGCTGTCTTATGAGAAAACTGCACATTCTCCGGTCGCGTCTCGTTTACTCTGCTGCTGCCTTCACTGAACACTTGAGCTTCGTAATCTAGGTTCACTTGACACGTCGTGACTGCCGCAAGGGTCCGCGCGGCAAAAATGACGCAATCGCGGCAGCTCCGCCCATGAGCGTTGACCACACGCGCGGTCGCGTCGCGATGTCGTGCACCACTCAATTTTTTTGTGCGTGCGAAGTTACAAGGTAGAATTCATGCACTTGTACGGCACTTTGAAGGTCCATTTTCTGTATTTTCCAGCACCTTCAGCTTAATTTACATATTTATACAAATGCACATATATTCGAAATTATTCCAAATAATTCGCTTTTTATCTCATTAAAAGAGATGGTACCGTGTTTGGTAACAGCAGAAGAGCGCAGTAAGCACTAGTTAGGTTAGATATCTTAGCTAACTAACCTAATTATGTTCATGGCGTGCTGCAGAATTCACTTAACATTAGCTGGCAATAAAGGCAACGTGCTGACTAATCGTGTCCATTTTTATAGTGTAGTGTTTTTATAGGGTAAGGGCATTTAATGAGGGTAAACGCAGGGCAGTAGGCTCACCCTTAGAATCCGACAGACGGATTTTACGTCCAAAATACACCTCGTTTTTCTCAGCTAAATTAAGGCGAATTTGTACTTCTGCGTCAAACCTACGACATAGCAAGACATAGGTTATCTGTTTTTTGTGTACGAAGTGTTAACCCCAGTTTTTTAAGTACATACAGAACACTTGTACTTGTGATCTTTGACATCTTTGATTTGTAAGTGATATATAAAAACTATTGATAATCAAACTTTGATGGCTTTCTTTAATTAATTCAAAACACAATACTTGTACTTTTTACTTTCAGTACTTGAGTAATAAATTTTAGACTAAACTACTTGCAATACTTAAGTACAAAAAATGCTGAATACTTCTGTACTTCTACTTAAGTAAAGTTTTTAAAGAACACTTCAACTTTTACTCAATGTTTTGAGAGTACTTGTACTTTTACTCAAGTATGGGTCTCGAATACTTTATACAACACTGTTTATACATCAACCTAGCCCCTTTATACATCAACCTAGCCCCTTTATACATCAACCTAGCTCCTTTATACATCAACCTAGCCCCTTTCTACATCAACCTAACCCCTTTATACATCAACCTAACCCCTTTATACATCAACCAAGCCCCTTTATACATCAACCTAGCCCCTTTATACATCAACCTAGCCCCTTTATACATTAACCTAGCCCCTTTATACATCAACCTTGCCCCTTTATACATCAACCTAGCCCCTTTATACATTAACCTAGCCCCTTTATACATTAACCAAGCCCCTTTATACATCAACCTAGCCCCTTTATACATCAACCTAGCCCCTTTATACATTAACCAAGCCCCTTTATACATCAACCTAGCCCCTTTATACATCAACCAAGCCCCTTTATACATCAACCTAGCCCCTTTATACATTAACGGTGAGTATGTGGAGGGTCCACACTTTCCGGTTCCTTGGTGTCCTTATCTGTGCCAACCTAGACTGGAAAGAGAACACCACAGCGGTCATCAAAAAGGCTCAGCAGAGGCTACACTTTCTGAGAGTCCTCAGAAAACACAACCTGGACTCCAACCTACTGCTGGTGTTCTACCGCGCCTCCATCCAGAGCCTGCTGACATACTGATGTACTGCATCACAGTGTGGTATGGCAGCTGCACCATGGCAGACAGAGAGAGACTCCAGAAAGTAGTTAAAACAGCACAGAAAATAATTGGCTGCCCTCTTCCATCCCTGATGGACATTTATACCTCACGCTGCCTCAAAAAAGCTATATCTAACCTCATATCTACACTGTTTAAAATGTTTTTGAAGTAACGTAATGGTTTGTACTACATCAGGGATGGGCAACTGGCGGCCCGCGGGCCGCACACGGCCCTTGTCCTCACTCAGTGCGGCCTGCAAATAGATCAATAATAATTTAATAATAAATAAATAAATAAAAGCGATAGAGCAGGACTTTTTTGTTCTTGTCACGTAGGGCTACGCCCCCCTCTCCCGTGTCGGTGTTGTTCCTTGCCCGGTTATCCCGCCCTGCGTGTCTGTTGTCCTGGTTTCCCTCTGTCTGTCACGCCCGTGTCGTCATTGTGTTCAGTTGTGTCTAGTGTAGTCCGGTGTACTCCGGTGTACTTGTATCTCTGTGTTTCGCCCGTTGTCGGTTATTTGTGGTTTGTTCGGTTTTGTGGATTATCTCTATCATCGCTGTTCTGGTATTTTCCAACTCCGTTGTGTTTCTCTGTTGTGAATGTCTCTCCTGTTACGACTCCTGCCTGTCCTGTTGACCACTTGAACGGCTCTCCCGTTTTGACCCGTGCCTGTACAAACGACTTCGCCTATGGAATTTCCCTTATTAAATCTCATTCTTCTCAGCGTTTGTGTCCGCCTCCTCGCTCCGCAGCGCGTTACGCGTTACAGTTCTTTGATATGAAGGAGTTCAAATTCCTTTCTGCACTTTTTTATTAAGCAAATGTTTTGTCTTTGTTGCTTATTAAGGACAGTGTTGGGGAGTAACGAATTACATGTAATGACGTTACGTAATTTAATTACAAAAAAGTGTAACTGTAATTCGTTACAGTTACAATGAGAAAATATGTAATTCAGTTACAGTTACTTCTGGAAAAATTAAGAATTACAATTTTAGTTACATTTTTTAAATATAAACAAAAACCTTTGCGAAATATTTAATGATATTTTTATTGCTTTGCGCCCTATATCGCCGTTTCCCGCTTGTTTCTGTGCTGGAGCAGCAAGCGCGCGGTTCAGTTTCAGCTCAAGCAGCAATGACTAGCCGGGTTTCCATCCAAACCTTTCGAAAAAATAGTGCGCAATTTCCAAGTTTCGGCAGAAAAAAATGTGAATTAAGCCTTGTTTCTATTCATTACAGTTATGCGAATAAACTTTAGATCACGTGAGAGGACGCCAAACAATAGTGGTTTTACGTCCATCTGGCAGTTACGCATTTTTGCACGTTGAGGTTTTTAAACATTTTTTCTTTTTCTTTTCTATACATGGAGAAGTTAAATTCAATTTTTGTTCTCTCCAGAACTGTTTTTGTATGAATTTGCCATCTTTACATCGCGATCATGTACAGAACCACATGACTTGAGGCATGATACGTCATCGTTTATGCGAAAAACCTTTTTCCATCCAGTTTTTCCGAATTTTGGCGATGCGATAGTCTAACTTTTCCACCTCCTCCTAGCGTAAAAATCTTTTTGCGATATTTGGGGCTTTTTTCGAATTTTGGTCTTTTTCCATCCAGCTTTTTTCATGTGCATTTTCAAAATGCGCAAAAACTCGGTGGACCCTCTACAGACGCCTTCAAGCACTGGACATTTAAAACCAGGTTCACACTACACGACTTTTCAGTCGTCAGGTTTTTGTGCCATTCGCACTACATGACTGGTTGTGCTGTAATCGCGAGTCTTTAGTTGTTGTGGCTTTCACACTACATGACTGATCGGCGACGCGGGCTCACGAATTACACGACTGGGGAATCGCCGACTCATCTGGCTGCCGTCCAAAAACGCGAGAACACGAAAATGAAACTCTCGCGAGAACCAGCAACACCACATAGAAGAAAAAAAACAATGTACATGTACTCCACATTTTCGTTATTATTTTTTTACCATTTAAACACTCCATAGTCCCAAGTGAACATAAATATAATCAATCGCACTATTTCTCCAGTGCTGTCACAATAACTTAAACACAGTGTTGTAGTAAAGTTGTAAGAAAGGTGAGGATTTTGTGTGTTTGCTGGGTTACTGTTTTGAAAGCATTCTTGAAAGTTTTTTACATTCTTCAGAGATATCTTCAGCGGTGCCGCGGTTCTCTCTACACGTTCCCATTGGCTGTAGCTAGCCGCTGCTGCCGACTCTCAGTCGCCGACTGGGCTAGATATTAAACATGCTAGATATCTGCCGGTCGTCTGCGACCAGTCGGCGACCAGTCGGCGACTGCTCGGCGAGCGTCTTTCAGCAGTTCACACTACACGACTGAGCGAGCAACGAGTGATCGCCGATTTGCCTCCGACCACAGTTTCTGTCCCCGATCAGTCGGCGACTGAAAAACCAGCCTAAAATCGTGTAGTGTGAACCGGGCATAAGGAGCATTTGTTTTGTTTTCGTGTTGTCAATAAATGTGAACCATGTGCCACCATCGGCAACTATTTGTGATTATGCCAAGCCTTTGTGTAAATTTCGGAGTTTGGAGGTTTATTTCCCATCAGAAGAGTTGCCACCTAGGTCTGACAAAAAACAAGGACACTGTCATACGCGAACGTAAATGTTACGGAACAGCTCCGGACCCTTCCCTGTGGGCGTGCCGCTATGTTGTCTGCGTGTCGTTATGTCCATGTTTGTACTTCCGTGGGTGTGGGTTGTTTGTGAGCGTGTTCGTGGTTACACCTGTGCCTTGTCTCGAGGTCACGTGGGTCTGTGTAATTCACCTATTTAATGTGCGTTAGCGCGGTGTCTAGTGCTCGTCTTTGTCTAAAGTTTCGTGCCTGTGTGAGTACTGTGTTTTGCTGTTTGCACTCCGCACGGAGCTTCGTGTTTATGTTCACTATTAAACGTTCATCATTGCACAGTTTGACGTTCCTCGTGCCTCCTTACCGAGCGTCACAGAAAGACGAGCCGCTCAGATGCCCGGATACGCTAAGCGTACCCCCAAGGGGAAGAAGAAGAGCCGGCGTCACCACGGCTCTTCCCCAGTCCGGCGCCACGAAGCCTCCGTCTCCGAGCAGACCATGAAGCAGGACCCACTCTGCACATACATGCTCTGCGCAGCTCAGGAGACGGAGGATGCACAGCTGGCGGAATACTTCCGCACATCCGCGGTACGTGTGTGGAGGGAGAGACACCCTTCCGCATCCGCGGAACTGCCACCCGGTGCCGTGGGCAGCTGCAATGTGGAGGAGAAGAGCGCACCGCTCCTGGTCTTCCCCGAAGAGGAGGAGACCAGTGAGCCGTTTATGGTGGGAGTAGGCGCCTTTGCCCTCTCTCCCCCCGAAGAGGAGTTTGGGAGTGAGGACTCCGGAGAGGAGAGTGAGGGTGAGGGCAGCTGCCCTTCCCCCCGGTCCGTGGCTTCCTGGACGTCGGACGAGGAGAAGGAGACCAGCGCCACTCCATCGGTCTGCTCCGACGTCGTTGAGCTCCCCGATAAGGCGGAGGAAGACGTCAGTCCTCCCCCATCCGTATGCTCCGAATCAACGGTGTATTACGGAGAGGGGGAGGACATTAGCCCCCCTCCGTCCCTGCACTCCGAGTCAACCGTGTGCTACGGGGAGAGAGGGAGCACCAGCCCACCTCCGTCCGTTTGTTCGACCCCTTCCAGGTTCGACAGCGGGAGTGAGGGAGAGGACAAGATCTCGGTGGGTTCTGCGGACACCGTGCGGGGAGAGAAAAGGGTGTCCGGTGCAGGAAAGCCTCTCAGGCGTCGTCAGAGAGGAGCAGCATGTGCTGGTCAAGCTGCCCTGCCACGGACGAACCCATGTCCCTGGACCGGTGCCTCTCGGAGGGAGAGGAGGAGCCCATGTCCCTGGATCGGTGTGTCTCGGAGGAGGAAGGAGAGCCCATGGACACATCGGGGGACAAAACACCGGTGATCCCGGCTGCGCGGGAAGGATCCAGCGCGGTTGGCGGTCCAAGGTGGGGGTTCCGCACGCCTCAGGAGAAGCCACGGAGGTTTGCCGGCGCGCGGCGCCGCGTCTCGGCTCCGGCAGCGCCCAGGAAGGAGGCCAAGGCTCCTCAGGCGAAGGTCTCAGGCGCAAGGACCAGGGGCGAACCAGGAGGAGCAGCGCGCACCGGAGGTGCGAAGCCGAGGACCGGTGGGACTCCGCTGCCGGTTCCGCCTGCTGCGCCCGCCCAGCCTGCTTTCCCTGGAGGGATAGCGCCACCGTTTGCGCTTTGGCAGGCAGCCGGAGCGATGCCGTGGCTGCCTGTCCCTATATGTCTGTCTGTTCCCCTGTGTCTCCCTAATCTCCTTTTCCCTCTTGTGCCTTTCGTGTTTCATGTACCTGTGTGTGTGTTTGTCAGCGTGCCTTTGTTTAATGTATTTTCCCCTGTCTTCCCAGGGAAGGTGTACTAGTGCTGTCCGCGGCGGTTCCCGCCGTCGGGGGTGACGGCTCTCGGAGGCTCGTGATCCCGGGGGCTCCGGACCTGCCCGTCGGTGTTTGTTCGGGGCATTCCCGCGGCGCGGGACGCTCCGGGAGTAGCGAGCCCCTGGCGGGGGGTTCTGTTACGGAACAGCTCCGGACCCTTCCCTGTGGGCGTGCCGCTATGTTGTCTGCGTGTCGTTATGTCCATGTTTGTACTTCCGTGGGTGTGGGTTGTTTGTGAGCGTGTTCGTGGTTACACCTGTGCCTTGTCTCGAGGTCACGTGGGTCTGTGTAATTCACCTATTTAATGTGCGTTAGCGCGGTGTCTAGTGCTTGTCTTTGTCTAAAGTTTCGTGCCTGTGTGAGTACTGTTTTTTGCTGTTTGCACTCCGCACGGAGCTTCGTGTTTATGTTCACTATTAAACGTTCATCATTGCACAGTTTGACGTTCGTCGTGCCTCCTTACCGAGCGTCACAGTAAATTGTTGACGGGGGGGTGGTGAACGTAAAATGGACACAGCGAGAAAAAACAGACAGATTTAAAGTGTGCAGAAACAGTCATTTGAACTAACTTAGTGAAAACCGGGACATTAAATGATTTTTTTTTTGCAGGAACCGAATATTAAAAAGAAGGAAAACCGAGACAAACTGGGACAGCCCGGGAAAACCGGGACAGCGAGGTGAAAACCGGGACAGTCCCGGGAAAACCGGGACAGGTGGCAACCCTAGAAGACAACCAGTATTGAGGTTGTAAGCGAGCTAACAGCAAGGTATGCTGACCGTCACACACACACACACACACACACACACACACACACACACACACACACACACACGCACACACACACACACACAGTGCTTGATTTACAGGCTAACCAAATTAGCTGTTTAAAGTCCTAAACAGGTATTCGTTGGAATCATACATGACTATTATAGACAATGACAGACGGTATCAAATGAATATTTATGACTGTTTGGTGTTGGAAAAACGTTTGTCGATGTCTATGACACAACCTAGCCTACCCAATTGGTTTCATTGGACCTATCTTAGACCTACCGTTCAACAAGCAATACATTTAAATTAAATTTGTATGAAGTAATGAAATACAGTTTGGTATCTAATCAAGTGCAACATTTATAGAATGCAGTATTTAGAGATACAATGCAGTTATTTACAGCTAGTGTAAGTAAAGATGGTTAATAAATATGTGCAGAGTAGATAAATTACCTAGGGAAATGCATGTATGTGTAATGTAGTTATGGCAGTACAATGCACAGGGCAAAGAAAAATAGCATGGTATAAATAAATGTGATAAATACAGATGGAATCATACAGATAATATACAGATTATCCTATACCACTGTAGATGGATTGAACGTGGATTGAAGAGGAACACTGTTCAGATTTTGTGTGGATGGTAAGGTATGGATAGAGAAGGAAAGAATGGTCTTTGGGAAGAGTTCAATAAGGTGACCGCTGTGGGAAAGAAGTGGTTTCTGAACCTGCTTGTGTTAATCTGCAAACTGTGAAAATGGTAGAGCCTGGTGGAGGAGCAGAAGAGTATGGTCCAATGACAGTAGTCTGAGAATCTTACATGCCTGGTGCAGGCATCTCTTCTTGTGGACCTCCTGTGATTGCCTATCAGCAATTCCCTCTCAGCTTAGTACTCTTTTAAGGTTCACACTGTCAGTTCTCAAAAATTAAATGTTGATCATGGGTCAATACTCATTTAAACCTTAAAGTAATCAAAAAGTAATCCAAAAGTAATTAGTTACATTACTTTTCAAAAGTAATCAGAAAAGTTACACTACAATTACATTTTAAACAAGGTAACTTGTAACTGTAACGAATTACTTTTTTAAAGTAACTTACCCAACACTGATTAAGGACATGTTAATGCATTTATATGCAGAAAATAGATGTATGTTGGTGCAATAAACATACAGATCTGAATTCATTTAAAATGTGTTCTTATTGAGAATAATTTGTTGTGTCTTTCATATCCAATTATTTGAAGTGCGTGGTCATGTAGCCCTCCAATAATAGTGCTGAAAAAATTTTGGCTCTCTTTATCATGGAAGTTGCCCATCCCTGTACTACATATTCCTTATGACTTGTGCAATTTAATTAAGTTTATACTGTATATAGGCTACTTTGCACTTCACTTGCCCGACTGAAGACCTCTGTCTAAACCTCCTGTTTCTCTATAAAATCTGCACAATTAGGGGAGACCGGGTATGTTTGTAACACTTTTTGCTTCCAGTATGGAAAACACAATATGTATTAGTTAAACAATATACAAGACTCGTGTGGCTTAATGAAATGTGAGAGTGATAGCATTTATAATTATTTTATATAATTGTGGGGTATTTTTCTTGTCCAGAATCAACCAGCGTTTTTTGCTGCCTTGGTTCTATGGGGTAACTATTTTGCACTTCAATGCATACACACACACACACACACATTATCAGCTTCATCTGACACCACCAGTTTTTGTATCCAGCTGTCAGTAGATTTACCACATTGTTGTACTTTAGACCTGTTGAAGAAGTGACCTTAATAACAGACGTGGTGCAGATGTTATTATATATTAACACAGGCAAACGTTCCCCTTTATTAAGAAAGGTTCTGCAACAAATAAGCAAACTAGTAATATGATTCTAGTATCATGCATTATGTCTCTATCTTGAAATTTATTCTATGGCAACCACATTTCTCAGCAACATTTAAAGTAAACCAAAAAACTGAGGCATTAGACTGAATGTAGAGTAACTGTTGCAGAAAAAGTGTATTGCACATAAAAACTTACATATAAATGTAAATTGTATAATATTGATATTGAATGGAGACCACGCTACATCATAATACTTCAGTTATTAACAGTATTAATATAAACAATTATTTCAGTAATAATTGTCTTTGCCTTTTAAATGGGTTTCTGGACTAGACATCATGATATGCGCAAATATATTACAATATAATATTAGGAACAATGGCTAATTTTTTCACTTGTTTCAGAAATGAGGAGCAGGTGTCATAAGATCTGTCAACATTTCAGTGGTGAATAAACCACACACACACACGTCTTCACATGTCTTAAACCACGCACAAACATGTATTGACATGTCTTAAACCATGCACAAACATGTCTTGACATGTCTTAAACCACGCACAAACATGTCTTGACATGTCTTAAACGACACACACAAATGTGTCTTGACATGTCTTAAACCACACGCACAAATGTGTCTTGACATGTCTTAAACCACACGCACAAATTGTCTTGACATGTCTTATACCACACACATAAACATGTCCTGATTTTATCTAATCGTCTGGAGTCAGTTTGTTTAGCTACCTGCCATCCAACCATACATGAACTACACAAATATTTACCGCAGTTATTTTCTAATGCACCGTCAGTGCTAAATAATTCTTACAGCAAGCCCATGCCTGTGGCCACCTACAGATTGTCAATTAACGGTTACCCTTTTCCATTGGGGTAGCCATGTCATACGGCCACATTCACTTTTTGTGACTTCTGTGTGGCAGGTATTCTACTATGGGGATCTTATGTACAGAGCATGGCACAAAGGGATTGCTTACGATGCCAAGCACAATTACTTTTACCACAAGAACTGGCCCACTTTCACAAAGAGCAGGTTTGGTTTATGTATGTATATACGGTCATGTACTGTCTTTTAGTGTTTCAGAAAAGTCTCTCCTGGCCTGTTCACGTCCTTTATTGAACTCATTGGAAACTGATGGAAATTTTATTATTTCATTATAGTCCATGAGTCATAATAAGCAATCATTATTAAAACACATAAGAGATATTTAATCAATTGATTAACCATTGTATTAGATATGTAAACTAATAATACATACACATATGTGAACCTTTACTGACGCTCACATAATACTTATGTGGTCTGCATATGAGACCCATGTAAACCTACAAAACTCAATAGAAAAACAAGGAACGTGAGCTCATGTTCATGGTCAGGTTTCCTAAGTAGAGTCACAGTAGCGTGTGTGATTGATGATGGGCTACATATTAAGGGACCAAAAGATAAAAATTTAACAGCACAAAATAGCGGCTATCCAGATCTTGATGTCCTTCACTGGTCGACAGTAAACAGCTCACTTTCAGAGGCTGTAATGAGGGTAGAATCTACTAACAAGGGCAATTACAGAGAATATCCATGTACCATGATGTCTTAACCACTCCAGTCATCCTCTGTTTTCTGGCATGTCCAATTACAGATAATATCCATGTACGATGATGTCTTAACCACTCCAGTCATCCTCTGTTTTCTGGCATATCCAACTACATTCAGAGTTATTTACAACTGTAGGCTCTGCTATTACAGCCTCTGGCCTTAATGAAATCAAATATGAAGTTCCATCTGCTTACATTTTTGACTGGCGAGTAGATAAGACAACTGACATTTCATGTCATGCACAACAGTCTGTGATAATTTGTTATGTAAATACCGCAGGCCAAACTTAGTAATGATTTGTGGTTGTTTTATATTTCAGAACGTCAAAATGCCCAATCTGTCTTTGGTGATTTAAAATAACAGATGCAGCACTGTGTGATGTAAAAATGTGATGTACAGTGTGACTGTACTTCCGCGAAAGGACTTTAAGATAAAGAAATTGCCACAAAAGCAATGTTTGTGAACTGCTATGCATATAGATTAAACTTGGTGTTAAACTGCTGCACAATTCATGCTTCTGTCCAGTGTTTTTGCAACTTTCTATGGGTTTGTCACATTTATTGTTAAACCCACATTTTCTGTTAAATGACTACCTTTCCTAAGTCTTCAGGAAGTTCCCTGAAACTCTGCTACACAGTGGAGCTTCACATAACAGATATTAAGCACTATGACCCAACATGTATCATAGGCTCCTGCAGACTTTGTTTTAAAAGAGTCAGGTGAATCCTGAGGAGATATTCCAACATTTGATAAAAAGTTATGGCAGTTTCTTTGATATAGGGAGACTGAAATCTGAGTTCCATGTATTAAAAAAAAACAGTGAAGCAGTGAATAAAACAACGTATTAATATTTTACATATATTTACATTGTTTTAAGGTTGTCATTATAAACATGATAGTTTAACAAGGTTCTCTACATTATATTTTAAAAGAGGTAGTTTTAATGTTTATACAGTGCGGTTTAACCCTTACGGAGGGAAGTGTGTGTGTGCACGAGTCTGCGTGACTAGGGTGTGTGTGTGTGTGTGTGTGTGTGTGTGTGTGTTGCAGGTGGGTAGTAGAAGGGGGTTTCCCTATAGAAAGCACGAGGAGAAGGCCGTTGATCGTTATTCATTCGGCAGGTACCATCCCTGACTGAGGCATATTTGTGACTAGGGGTGTGTGTGTGTGTGTGTCGCGGGTAATGGACGGGAGAGTCAAGGTCATGTGCGAGCGCATCAGTATGTGTGTGTGTGTGTGTGTCTGAGACCCTTCCTGTCTTTAGCACTGTTCTGTGTGACTAGAGGTGTGTGTGTGTGTGTGTGTGTGTGTGTGTGTGTGTGTGTGTGTGTGTGTGTGTTTGTGTGTCTGAGACCCTCCCTGTCTTTAGCGCTGTTCTATGTGAACAGGGGTGTGTGTATGTGTGTGTGTGTATGAATGTGTGTGTGTGTGTGTGTGTGTGTGTGTGTGTGTGTGTGTGTGTGTGTGTGTGTGTGTGTGTGTGTCGCAGGTGGCTAGGGTTATACAACTCCGGAGAGTCAACATCAAAGAAGATCAAAATAAAGTTTAAATTAACCTTATCAAGCAAAATATCAAAGCAATGCTTTACACTTTGATCGTCTTGACATTGATTGATGTGATGGGGTGGGGGGTAAAGGTCAAAGTCATTAATCACTTTTTGTCATATGCCGTACTCTATAAATATATACCAAGGCCTGAGAGGATGGACAGGAGGATCTCGTGATTGACTGTGTCAAAGGCCACCGAAAGGTCAAGCAGGATCAAAACTGATGATAGTCCAGTTGCTCTAGCCGCATGGAGTTTCTCAGTTACTGCAATGAGTGCAGTTTCCGTAGAATGTGCCAGCTTGAAGCCAGATTGGTTGGGGTCCTGAAGCTGGTTCTGTGAGAGAAAAGAGGATAGCTGGTTGTGTACAGCCCGTTCTTAGAGAGGAATGAAAGGAATGAGAGGAGAGATACCGGTCTGTAGTTGCTGATGTTGGTGGCATCAAGGTTGGGTTTCTTTAGGATTGGCACCACCCTAGCCGCCTTGAATGATGATGGCACAATTCCTGAAGATAAGGAGTTGTTGATGATGGTCGAGATGAAAGGGAGGAGTTTGGGAGATTGTCTAGAGGAGTGTGGATAGGATGGGGTCCAGAGGGCATGTGGTGGGACTGCTGGATGTCAGCAGCTGAAGCACCATCTCAGCTGAGAGAAGAGAGAAGGAGGTTAGAGAAAAGGGAGGAGTAGGAGGGGACACAGTGGGCACAGGGACTAGGGAAAAGGTGCTGCGAATCGTATTGTTACTTCTCTTCAAAGAAGGTGACAAAATCATCTGCAGTAAGAGAAGTGGGAGTTGGGGGGGGGATTGAGGAGAGAAGAGAAGATTTTGAACATCTTGCATGGATCTGATGTAGATGCCTCCAGCTTCTCTCTGTAGAATGATGTCTTGGCAGAAGTTAGTTCCATGGAGAATAGGGACAGGAGAGACTGATACAAGCGAAGATCAGCAGTAAGCTTCGATTTCCTCCATCGCTCTCAACCATCCTCAGTTCACGTCGGTTGTTACGTAGGGTGTCCGAGAGCCAAGGAGCAGGTGGGGAGGATCTTGTAGGTTTGGAAGAGAGGGGACATAAGAGGTCAATAGATGAAGAGAGGGAGGACAATAAAGTGTCAGTGGCGGTGTCTGTGGAGAGACAAGAGAAAGAGTCATGGGACGGGAGGGTTGTGGTGATAGTAGAGGCAAGTACTGATGGAGAGATGGAATGAAGGTTACGACGGATGGTGGTAGTGCCTGTAGCAGTAAGGGTGTGACGGTGGGGAGAAAGAGATAAGGAAAAAGATACAAGGTGATGATCTGAACAGTGGAGAGGAGTTACTGCAATGTCCATCACTGCAGGTGGTCTAGTGAAGACCAGGTCTAAGACATTGCCTGCTCTGTGTGTTGGAGAAGACTGGGTGAGGTTGAGGTTGAATGATGACAGCAGAGGAAGAACGCCAGATGATTGTAGTTTATCTGTTGGGAGGTTGAAGTCACCAAGCAGAAGAAGAGGAGTTTCATCATTAGGGAGAACGCTCAGAAGTGTGTCCAATTCCTCAGTGAAGTTACCTAGGGTGCAGGGTGGACGATAAACAACAATGATGTGAAGTGTGGTTGGGAAGCATACAGTGACAGCATGATACTCAAATGTTGAGATGGTAATTTGTGGGAAAGTGCAAGGAGTAAAGCGCCAGCAACTGGACAGAAGCAATCCAGTGCCACCTCCCCTTCCAGTCTGTCTTGGAGAGTGCGAGAAGGAAAATGCAGATGACAGGGCAGCAGGAGTAGCAGAGTTCTCTGGGGTGATCCATGTCTCTGTTACTGTGCGTTCACACCGAAAGCGACGAGAGCGACACGGCGACCGGAAGTCATTCATTTTCAATGAGAGTGAGCGACACCCAGCGACGCGACGCGACGTGAGCGATTCGAGCGACGCGAACAAGTTGAGCTTGGCTCAACTTTATGCAAATGAGCAGTGACGCGCGGCGGCGACTACCAATCAGAAAGTATGTTTGCACCCTCCTCCGAAACCGCACCTCTGACTTTGGTTCCTACTGATTATTTGTTCCGATTGCAAAATGGAGGAGAGATTAATAGTGGCTGTCTCTGCATGTCCCGCAATTTACGATGTGTCCCTGTTTATTTACAGTACAAAATGTTTATTTTTGGAGGGAATACTGTTCATTTGTTAAAAAACATCTGCAATAAATTAGCGTATACCCGATTATTGGTTATGATTTTTTTAATTCCTGTTTGATCTTCGGGTCTGGGGTAAAAAGTAAAAAAAATACATAAACATTTTAGGTTTATATACTATATGTGTTTTATACACACACTATGTTTTATACACGCACTCCTTTATAATCGTGTGTCCTGTAATCAATAGATTAAAATAAATACTGCGTCCTGCTTTAAAAACGTGATTTGCATATGTCACGTGCTGCATGCCGGCGTGATGTTGGACACGCCCCCACGCGACGCGATGCTGGCGACTCGGCGACGGAGAGCGATTTTATCGCTTTCGGTGTGAACGCACAGTTAGGGCCAAGAAGTCAAGGGACTGATGAGCTGCAATGGCTGTGATGAAGTCTTTCCTATACCAGTCTTTTATGATGGGCTGATCTGATGAGGCTGTGTTCTAGGGGTGGGAATCGTTTACTATCTCACGATTCGATTCCGATTTTGGGGGCCACGATTCGATTCAAAATCAATTTTTCGATTCAAAACGATTTTTGATTCAAAAAACGATTTGATTTATAAGAATGTCTGCTTCAGTCTATAAAATCTGCATGATCTTATTAAATTAAGTGTCTTTCACATTTAATTAACAAAAATAAAGTGCTTTGGTAAAATAAAATGGTTTTTGTTGTGTTACCAAAATTCTTGAGCTTCATTTTGCAAGCTATCAGGGCTGGCTCAGATGCAGTTCCCCCAGCTGTCGCTAGGGGCACCAGAGTCAGTCCCAGACTAAACCGGCGTAACCGTACGTTCTCAGCCAGTCTCTGCTTTCTCTGTGATTGCTTATCGTTTAATGGTGTCTCGCCACCTCTCTCTGTTATGCTTTCTCTTTACTTATTAGAGTATCTATCTCCTGCGTCGCTTCCTGACCCATCTCAAGTTTTCCCAATCCTGTATTTCTTCCTATCCGTTTTGCCTTTATTTTTGGTAAGGGTTTTATTTTGCTGCAGTTACTTCTGCTGGCGTCCTTGGTTTCGTTTTCGCATTGCATTTATCTGCGCTGTAGTTACTTTTAGTTACTGTTTATATTTTGTTTCTTCCTCCCGTCTCTCTACGGTTGAGTGTTATTTTTCACCCGTTGTGTTTTCTGCATTGTTTTTTTTTATTCTGTTTACTCCGTGCCCTCACGGTTTTGGTTTCTATTCTCTCGCGTCGAGTCTTCCGTGTTGTTTTGTTTGTTCATTCTGGGTCGCTGATCTTGCGAGCCGGCACTTGGGTCCACCCTTCTCTATATTATCTCTCACCCTTCTCTATATTAACGCTCCCGTGCTCACCGCGTTACACACGCCTTGCACACGAGCTACATTGTGTCCAGTTCGGTCTTCCCCGGCATTCGGTAAAAAAAATGGACCCATATTTTTGCCTTAAATGAAGACCGGGCAGGTTGAATATCTCTTTCCTCCATCTGTTTTGAACCTTTTCCGCACGAATGTGTCCCAGAACCTGCTGCGTAAAGTATTGCCTAATTTTGTAATTGCATAACGCGAGACTTCACCACGACTTAGAATCGATTTTGGGACTTAAAATCGATTCTGAATCGTAGTAAATGAGAATCGATTTTTGATATATGAATCGATTTTTTGGCACACCTCTACCGTGTTCCAGGGGTAAAGGGGAAACTGACTGCCTAGCATGCACTCAAACGGGGTCCTCCCTGTGCTGGACTGAACAAGGGAGTTTTGGGCATATTCTGCCCAGGTCAGTAATGTGCTCCAGGTATCTGGGTACTCACTGCAGTACGCACGTAGGAATCTCCCCAGCTCCTGGTTGATCCGCTCCATTTGCCCGTTAGCCTGCGGGTGGTAACCTGAGGTGAGACTGACAGTGATGTCTAGTTTTGCCATGAACTCCCCCCATACATGAAATGTAAACTGCGAGCCTCTATCCGAGACGATGTCCTTGAGTAAACTGAACTGCTGAACACATTTCAGAAGAGAAGGTCCGCCGTCTCCCACGCTGTGGGTAAGCCGGTCAGGGATAAGAAGTGAACCATCTTAGAAAACCGCTAGGTCAATCACCACTAGGATGGCAGTGTTCCCTTTTGAGGGTGGCAGGTCAGTTATGAAATCTAGTGCAATGTGAGTCCACGGTTGCTTTGGTATGGGTAAGCGGATCAGGTTACCGGCAGGTGGTGTGCGTGGCACCTTGCTCCTTGCACACTCTGGGCAGGAGGCTATGTACCGCATGATGTCGCGGTGCATCCCCAGCCACCAGTAACGCACCCCCAGCAGCTGTGATGTTGGGTGTCCCATCCCTAGCGACGAGTGTGCCCAGCTGATCAGAGCAGTGCACTGAGCCGGCGCCACGTACTTGCGATGAGGCGGACATTGTGGATTAAGGTTAGCTGTAGCGATGGTTCTGTCGATTTCTCACTCCACCAAGAGAAGAACAGAGACCAACGGGCCTGGCGAGTGTTTAACCTTAATACTCCAAGTTCTTATGGTCAGTTATGACTGTGAATGGATGTCATGTCCCCTCTTGCCAGTGCCTCCACTCCTCGAATGCGAGGCGCATGGCCAGCAATTCATGGTCTCCAACTCCATAGTTACACTCAGCCAGGTTCAGTTTTTTGGAATAAAAGCGCTGGGTTTCAGCACACTGTGTTTCTTGAAGCGTTGTAAGAGCACTGCGCCCACTCCCACATCCAAAGCATCCACCTCCACAATGAAGGGCATACTAGGATCAGGTTGGTGTAACACTGGGGCGGAAATGAATGCCTGCTTCAGGTCTTCAAACACCTGCTAAGCCTTCTTCTTCCATTGTGCTAGTGGTTTCATCCTGTCACTCAAGTTTGTTGACAGTGCAGTTGATTGATGCCAATGTCTCAAAATGCTACCAAGTCTGTTACCTTCTGGTTCTGCCTTTTTCAGCTAGGCTTTAATAAAGGCATTTATTAGTAATTTATTGCCAGAGTTGCTGCCACACTCCAGAAATGTTTATAATCTCATCTGTCCTGTATATATCCTTATACAGAGCTAATTTTCCTGTTTTATCTTCTCCACATGGCTGCCCGCCTACTCAAGGAACACTGAGATGAGGAAAGACGAGCTTTTCCACAGATCCATCCTGGGCCGGCCACCACCTGCCTAACCAGATATGATGGAGGATCAACCCACTGCCCTGACTAACCAGTGTGGATGATGGATAAAGGATGATGGATAGAACTAAACAGAAATTACATAAAGGACTCATGTTTATAAATCTACATCAAGATAGACTTTATTTATACCTCACTTCTTTTCCTTTTTTCCTCTCTCTCTTTAAATTGTTGTCATGGTGACTGGCATCAGCCAGAGGAGGATGGGTTCCCCCCCTGAGTCTTGGTTCCTCTCAAGGTTTCTTCCTCATGCAAAAAAACTAGGGAGTTTTTCCTTGCCACTGGGGACTTGGACTCGGACACTTGTAAAGCTGCTTTGTGACAACAACTGTTGTAAAAAGCACTATATAAATAAAATTTGATTTGATTTTGATTTGTATAAGGTTTGTGAATAGATTAGGATGTCATGGATGTAAGCAACAACGCATCTATTCAGGTACTCCCTCAAGATCTCATTAATAAACATCTGGAAAAAAAAGACGGAACAGAAGCCAAGCCGTATGGCAAGACCTTGTACTCATAGTGTCCGGTGGACATACTAAATGCTGTTTTCCACTCATCCCCCTCTCTAATGCAGATTAGATTGTTGGCGCTGCGTAGATCGCATTTAGTGAACACATTCGCTGTCCTGCGTTAAAGCCTCCCTTACGTTCTGACTCATTACCCACTCCTCTTCCTGGGACAAGCCCATGGGCGATGAGGAGATAGCTGGGCTGCCTTCGCAGAGCTGAATACCTCGGCCAAGTATACTGGCTGGGGATCACCTGGGGGTTGGCTATGTTTGGGCTCTCGATGGTGGTGATCTGAACCATAACCCAGGGTTTGCGCTGTGTGCGTCTGTATGGTATGGACCACCTAAGGATGCGGCCCAGAGGCCTGGCACACAGTTTTTGTGTCAAAGTTCGCGGTGGAAGGCGAGAGCCATCTCTGACAGTCTCTGTGTGGGGGTAGGAGCAGGTAACCAAGACGGCGACCTTCTGGGAGAAATTTGTTTGGGCGCCAATGCAGATAAATAATCATGAATGAAGAATTTAGCAGGGAGCTCGTCCTTGAGTGTTTGAACACACAAACTCCCCTTAAGTCAGCGGTCTCCCAACTGATCCAACTTTACGCGTAGAGCATTGATTCCATCCATGATCAAATCCAGCTTTTTAAAAGTCACAGTGTGTGTTTCAACAGTTCCAACAGCTCTACCCACCGCATCAATCAAGTTGGGCAATTTTCGTGGGCGTTCAGACCCCACTTTTTAATTTCCCGATACACCAGGGCAACACCTAATCCAGGGGTAATCAATTAAATCTTTCCACGGTCCATTTTTGGCAGATAGCTCAGACCTTAGGTCCGGATCCGCGGTGGCGAACGAAAGTTGTTAAGCGGGGGGGGGCGCGAACGTAACACTCAAATGGGTGGTGAACGTAACACTCGTCTGAAAATAAATTTTTTTGGCATTTGGGTCCATATCCAGTTAATCAGGAATGTGATTGGGTCCGGACAGGACGGCGTTCGGGTCCGGATCCGGACCGCGGTCCGCCATTTGGTGATACCTGACCTAATCCAATCGGCAGAACCCCAGTGATCAAAGTTCCAAATACCATCCTCAACATCTTCCAGGGAGAGAGGCGCAAGACACAAACTACGCCACGTCCCCCCTGAGCCAAACACATATCCAGATGAGGACGGTCTGTCCAGACATGTGGGTTCTCCCAAACCATGACTCCACGTGGAAAAAAAAAAAGCCAATTGCATTGAGAGACCACCTGATCAAATCCATTTTCTTTGAAAAATTCGAAGAGCAACGCCAGGTTACTAAGACAAGACAGAGAATCTAAGCTGAGCAGGGCAGAACGGAGGGAGTGCAGGAGCAGAGATAAAGTGCGACCGCCTCTCTTGAAAGCCGGAAGAAGAAAAAATGAGTGGGTTGTGAAGTCTGAGCCAGGGGTGACCCACCGTCACAGCCTGCAAAGCATTGATTCAATTAATCAAAATTGTCATTTTATATTCAGAGGTGACTGTTTCAATACCCACGTTAAAAGTGAATGACTGTAACTTAGTTGACATCAAGTGTAATAACAAGATTATCAATGATGGTATGCGACAAAAGATTTACTAGGAATATAATAGAGATTCTTTCAAGAAACATCCCAATACAAATGATAAAACCACACTGGCTTTTGCTCATTCCAAATTTGTCAAATATCTTAAAATGAAAGAGACTCATTTCAAAATAATAAATAAGATAGATCCTGTAGCCATGTTTGTTGAAAGAAGATTTGGATTTTTGAACTTGATGTGGATTCATGTGCCTTTTGTAAGTCAGAAGAGGAATTCCAGGAGCATTTGTTTTTTTTTTTGTTGTTTGTTTTTGCATGGACATTAGAAACGGGATTAACCTCAAACTTAACATTCCTTCTTTTGATGTTGATAGTTTAATTTATGCAGAAAACTTGATCCGGATTTCTCTGATGTCATAAATGTAGTCGCAAAATACCACATTTACTACAGTAAGTGGAAGGGTAATAGGCCCTCTGCTTTATGAATGAATTTAAATCATATTATTCTTTGTTAAGAAATAGAAAACTCAAAAAGTGCTAGAATCATCTCACACCAGATCTCAAGAAATGTATTGTTCTAATTTCATTATATGTGTCACGCTACGGTCCCCGAACCCTTCCTTTTGGGGCGTGTGTTAACGTTGTCTGTGTCTACTCGTCTGCGTCAGTGTAGCTCCGTGGGTGCGGGTGCGTCTTGTCATTATCCGTCTCACCTGTGGCTCGTCTCGTCATCACGTGGGGTTGATGTGGTCTGTCTATTTAATGTGCGTTCGCGCAGTGTCTTGTGCTCGTCGTTGTCTAATGTCTACACGTTGCCGTGTCTGTTTATGTTAAACGTGCGCTGTATTGCGCAATATTTGTATCACATTAAACGTGACGTCTGCTGAATTCGGAGGTTCTGTGTCTCATCCTTCGCTACGCTCCCGGCGTCACAGAACGACGAGCCGACAAGAGACACCAAACCATGCCAGGCTACACCACCCGACCTAAGAAGGGGAGGAGGCCCAGCAACTACCACCACGCCTCTTCCCCTGCACAGCACCGCGGAGCCCCCGTCACCCTCGAAGCGATGCAGCAGGATCCGTTATGTGCGGTTATGCTGCTTCGGGCTCGGGAAGCCAGGACTGAGGAGTTGGCGGACTATTTCCGCGAGACCGTGGTGCGGTTTTGGAAGGAGCGTCACCCCTCTCCCTCCAAGGACCTCTCACCTCTGCGGGTAGGCTCCCTTGAGCTCTGCTCCACGGAGAAGACCCCCGAGAGCGAGTTCGAGGGGGCGGACTCTCCGGACGAGGAAGAAGAGGAAGAGGACAGTTCACCCTCTATATGCTCCGCACCCACCATAGATTATGGCGAGGGAGAGGAGGAGGTGGACTATCCCCACTCCGTGTGCTCCGCCCCAACCGAATACTACGGCGGGGAGGAGGAGGACTACCCTCCATCAGTGTATTCCGATCCCACCATAGACTACGGTGAGGAGGAGGGGTCCTACACCGAGGAGGAGGGCTACATCCCTCCGCCCGTAGGTCCCTCTACCACCGTGGAGGAAGGCGGAGAGGAGTATGACGAGGAGGAGTACCCTCCGTCGGAGTGCTCCGCATACCCTGAGGAAGAGGGCTCCTATACCGAGGAGGAAGAGGAGAGCCCTCCCCCCTCGGAACTGTCCGCCGGGACGGTGAAGAGGAGGAGGTTTCCAGAGGCGGGCTCATCTCCCGAGCACTCCCCAGCCAGCGACATGGACTGTTCCCGGGGTGGCAGCTCGGGGCAGCCCATGAGCTGGAGCCGTGGCAGTGAGGAAGATATGGAAGCAGAGGAGGGTTTGCAGCGAGGGCAGGAGGAGGACCGCCCACCGCAGCGCCTGCAGCCCCAGCAGCTCCCGGTCTCTCTCCCCTGATCGCTCTCCTCCTGGCGCGCAGCCTGGCGCCACTGTCATGTGTGTCCGTTCCTGTTTTCGTATGTATTCCCGTATGTCTGCCTAATCTCCTTTTCCCTTTCGTGCCTCTGTGTGTTAATGTTCCTGTTTGTGTGTTTGTAAATGTCCCGTTAAATGTGTCTAACGTGTTTTCCCCGGTCTTCCCAGGGGGGGTGTTCTAGGCTGTTCGTGGCGGATTCTCCACCGAGGGCGGTCACCTCCCAGACGCAGGACTGGGCGCTTCGGATCCGCCCATCGACTTGGGTTCGGGGCACTCGGTCCTGTTGGCACCCCGGGACGGGTAGTGCCCTTGGTGGGGGCGTCTGTCACGCTACGGTCCCCGAACCCTTCCTTTTGGGGCGTGTGTTAACGTTGTCTGTGTCTACTCGTCTGCATCAGTGTAGCTCCGTGGGTGCGGGTGCGTCTTGTCATTATCCGTCTCACCTGTGGCTCGTCTCGTCATCACGTGGGGTTGATGTGGTCTGTCTATTTAATGTGCGTTCGCGCAGTGTCTTGTGCTCGTCGTTGTCTAATGTCTACACGTTGCCGTGTCTGTTTATGTTAAACGTGCGCTGTATTGCGCAATATTTGTATCACATTAAACGTGACGTCTGCTGAATTCGGAGGTTCTGTGTCTCATCCTTCGCTACGCTCCCGGCGTCACAATATGGCTTTGCTCCCCTGTTCTGTCTATGTATGTATGTGTATATGCATATGTGTATTATTATTATTATTATTATTATTATTACTTTGTCTGCTGGCAACATGTCATTATTTTGCCAGCACAAGTTCATTTTAAATTGCATTGATTCCGCAGGGCCTATGCTGACTTCTACTTTTACCAAAGTTCAGTCATTCTCCTGTAGACTTTATTGACGAAATTTGTTTGTTTGTTCAGCACTGCATTCTAGCGTTTCCTGTACATAGTTAATGTGTGTGTAGCTGCTTTACATGCATGCCACCTTCTCACAGGTGAATTGGTAAACATTGAGTGTAAGTGAAGTTTTCATTGAATCAGCGCATGAATGTCATGCACGGAAAATGAATATTTCAGCATACATGGCTTGAAATATGGCATTCAGTCTTTTGAATTTGCATTATATTTGAGCAAATTGGTCCTGGAAAGTCATTGAAAGGTCCTTGATTTGAATCAAGGTGTGGGAACCCCTGTTAATATTATCTGTGAACATTTTACTCTGTTAAATTTCACTGCAGTGCTATTCAAATTAGTCAAATAACAGTAAACTGGGAGTTTTAGGATTTTATTAAAAGAATAATCATAAACAATCCCAAGTGTTTCATATAGGCCTATTCATAATTCTCTTAACACCATTTAAAAGTTCATGATATTCATACTTAATGATATGATATATGATTATATTATATCATATCATCATGGTATGATTAACGAGTATGAGAATTTGAATTAATTATTTCAAGAGATGAAGCCATGCGGAGAGGTCTGCTGACTTAGCAGTAACTTCCCCTTTTGCTCTTCAATCCAACAGTGCATGCGGCTGGTTTCTCACCCTGCATTGGGTTAAAACAGGCAATGGACATCAAGAAATGGTGCACAGATCACATTTTAAATATAGGGGGTGGTAGTTATCAAAGAGTTCTTAGAAAATTATCTGAATTTCAACCACTGAGCCATGTTAGCCTTAATTCATGTTACATAGAATGTGTTTCTTTCCAGACAAACTTTAGCCCTTTAGCTAGTTTCACATACCAATGATAAGTCTAGAGTAAAGAGTGTATACAATTTACCATTCACCTAACTAGGCAATACTACTATGACTAATCTAGGAGACAACCATGCATCAGGGATCATATACAAGATCATATGCAAGGAATAAGAGCTGGATATATATTTTATCCTATACTGTGTTATCACAGTGCCTATATATGATAGTCACTAACCTGATACAAGCTGCAAACCAGATTAAAGAGGGAACTCATTGCTTTGTTCTGCAGGTCATCAGTGTGCTCCTGAAAAATATATGAAATATATGATAAACATAGGTTACATGATACTGATAAAATTATGAAAGTATGTTTCATACACAAAGGAAAAGTTTCCCCAAAATATGATTCAACATCATATTATCAATATCAATTATGATTTAGTTTCTTACATCTTACTGAAAAAATTAAAGGCAGTTGAATATTTTTTTGCATTGTTGTCCTTTATATAAAAAAATAATTTATTAGAAGCCAAAAAACATTTCTAAACCAGGGATTATTAATTATGGAGGGCGATGTACACACACACACACACACACACACACACACACACACACACACACACACACACACACACACACACACACACACACACACACACACACACATACACATACACACATACACACACAATATTGCCAAAAGTATCACCAAGTGCAAAGCACAGCATCGGATACAGTGGAGTAAAACATGCCGCCACTGGACTCTAGTAGAGCAGTGGAGGTGTGTTCTCTGGAGTGACGAATGGTGCTTCTCCATCTGGCAATCTGATGGGCGAGTCTGGGTTTGGCGGTTGCCAGGAGAACGGTACTTGTCTGACTGTATAGTGCTAAGTGTAAAGTTTGGTGTAGGGTTGTTTTTCAGGCACTGGGCTTGGGCCCCTTAGTTCCAGTGAAAGGAACTGAGTGCTTCAGCATAACAAGACATTTTGTACAATTCCATTCTCCCAACTTTGTGGGAACAGTTTGGAGCTGGTACCAGTGCACAAAGCAAGGTCCATAAAGACATGGATGGCAGAGTCTGGTGTGGATGAACTTGACTGGCCTGCACAGAGTCCTGACCTCAACACTTTTGGGATAAATTAGAGCAGAGACTGAGAGCCAGGCCTTCATCAGTATGTGACCTCAAAAATGTCACCACCCTAGCTGCAAAGGGTGGACCAACATCATATCCAACCCTATGGATTAGGAATGGGATGTCACTTAAGCTTATATGTGAGTCAAGGAAGGTGAGCGAATACATCAATATAGTGCGTAAATATACACCGGCCACTTTATTAGGTACACCTTGCTAGTACCAGGTTCATCCTCCTTTTGCCTTCAGAAATGTCTGGCATAGATTTAACAAGGTACTGGAAACATTCCTCAGAGAGTCTGGTCCATATTGGCATGATAGCATCACACAGTTGCTGCAGATTTGTCAGCAGCACATCCATGATGTGAATCTTCCGTTCCACCACATCCCAAAGGTGATCTATTGGACTGAGATCTGGTGACTGTGGAGGCCATTCAAGTACAGTGAACTCATTGACGTGTTCAAGAAATCATCTGAGATGATTTGTGCTTCATGACATGTTGCAATATTCTGCTGGAAGTAGCCAACAGAAGAGGTGTACACTGTGGTACACTTGCTTGTGGTGAAGATCATGATAAATGGTTAATATATGTGAAGTAATGTGGTCTTACACCATTGATGGTTATCCAAGGCACATACTGATGGGGTGGTTTCAAGGCTTCAGTCTTTAAAGCATTTGCATGCATTAGCTGGTTTCCCAGGTCACCCTTCACACAGTCCATGACAGCATCCCAAGGAGTGTCTGGACTAAATAGCTCAGCACACTGCAGAAAGAGAATGAATAGTTATTACAAAAGATGAGCATATATTTATATTTTTAATAGTGGTGGGCATGCTGATAGATTAACGGCGATAATTTTTATATCGCCCGATAAGAGTATCAAATTAACGACTGCCGTTAACGCCATTAACGCCGTTAACGGCGGTCGTTAATTTGATACTCTTATCGGGCGATATAAAAATTATCGCCGTTAATCTATTCTTAAAGTTGGGTTGGGAACTGGGTCAAAATGGGTAAGCAAACTATGATGACTTTCAACTTGATAGTTTAGCTCGGCTGTATTCCTAACCAAATTGCACAGTAGGGGCGAGAACGAGTTTTTAAACCTGTGAATTACAAATCGTACGTGTTTTTACATGGATGCAGCCACGAAGTCGCCAGGTTTGCTTCATGGAAAATTCATTTTTAGGAACGTAAAGTGTTACCGGAGCGGAGCTCGGAGCGGTCGTTTTCTGCATGGTCCTAGCGCTAGATTCGTCGCTATTTAAATATTTCTTTTTAACCGTTAAAACAACAGAGGACCAAAACTGACTTTTGAAAATTACGTTAAACGTGAGGTTAAATGTACTAAATGTTGGCTTATATTACATTTAGCTGAATAAACATGTTATTTAATGTACAGTATGTAGGCTTACAAATTCATGTTTAACTGAATAAACCGTTGAACACGAGTAGCCTACATTTTATTGAGCATGTTTTTTTTTTTTCTTCAAGTATCAAAGTAGAACAGCTTTCTCAAGCAGTCATTGATGCATTTTGAAAACAGGAGATGAGTCCCTGGTCTAATGCACCCTCTGTATTAAGAAACCCTATCTCAAAAACTGACTATTAGTCATTACTTGGGTAGCACGCATATGAGCCATTTTAATATAGATTAATCTAGATTAATTTCAAGATTTCAGTGAGATTAATCTAGATTTAAAAAATTAATCTATGCCCACCCCTAATTTTTAACCACTCAAGTCTGTAAGCTGGTCCTGAGTGTGTCTGCCCATCCCCCAGCTGCATTGTTGTGCATGGGACATGCATAAGGTGAGAGAGGCAGTCAGAGGGCCTGGCTGAGAACAGCAGCTACAGAGGACATAATGTAAGTTTAGAAATATATACAATAAAGTTGAAATGTTCTCACCAGAGCACTCACATACAATTATCCACTCAGTCCGCCACTCCCTCATTTGGGGAGAAAGCTACACTATTGTGGCTATTCCCCACTTTAAACAATTTTATTAGATAATTAGATTTAGACTATTTTTAATCATGGAGGGGTCTGAAATTTTCATCTTAGGCGCATGTCCTCACTGTATTTGAATATTTATTGTCTGAGTGAAAGAGAAACAAAATGGGGTCACTAAAGTGGGAATAGCCACAATACTGTATCTTTCTCCCCAAGTGAGGGACTGGCAGACTGGGTAGATAGTTGTATGTGAATGCTCTGATGAGAACACTCATGAACAATTGTGCAAATGTGAGATGTGTCGACTGCTACAGATACACGTGTGGCAAATGTACCAGGGAGATACCCTGGCAGTGCCAGGCATGTTCTGACAGACTGCTGAGTGACTGCTGAAGTGCTAGTCACACAAGAAGGACATGCCACTCACACACACACACACACACACACACACACACACACACACACACACACACACACACACACAGCCCTGCACTGCAGTCTATTGTAAATATGTGTGGAATTGTTTTATTCCTTGTATTTTTTGTATAATTTTATGGCAATAATAAAAAGCATGGAATATAAAAAAGCATGGAAACATAACAGTTGTTCTTTTGTATGTTTCTCATGCTGAAATTTCAGTCCTCCTGACTTAGACACAAATGCTTCTGGTCATTACTCACAGTTGTACCTGGCTGTAAAATGTCTAATTCTCTATTTAAAATATAAAAAAATAATTTATTGTTGCTCAGATAAAACTAAACTAAATACAATATATATAACCTTTATATTATAAAATACAATAAAATGAATAGAACTAACTAGAAACTAAATGGCCAAACTCAATGGAAAACAACAATTAGTTGTGAGTTTAAGCATGCCCCCTCCTGTGGTGCGCCAATAATGGCCTTATTTACAGAACAAAAGTGCCTGTTTGCTGCTGATAATAGGGTGTTAGCTAAAATCCTTCAGCTCTCTCGACCCTTCTCTGGGTTCCAATGGTAGAAGTGTTGCAAGACCCTTCTCTGGGACTTCTAGTGTTAAAACTGCTCCTTCACTCATGGCAGTTCAGCATGCCCCCTACTGTCAACCGACAAACCCAAAAGAAAAAATAGGTAACAAAAATACCCACACGTATGACTGTGTTTGCAGCTACAGACATCCTGTTCGCATATAATTAGTGGAGGTGGGGGGTTAAGGGGATGTTTAGCTGGGTGTAAGGTGGGGGTTGCCTTTGTCCTGGGGAGGGGTGTTAACGACTCCTTTTCAAAATGGCAGTAGAAACCATTCAGGTCATTGGCGAGGCTTATGCTTGTCTCAGCAGTGGGGGGATGGCTTATTGTAACCAGTAGGGGTGACCTGCAATAGTCGCTGATTCGACTATAGTCGAATATACCCCCTAGTGGACTATGAACTTCATAGTCGAATGTGCCATTCTTACTGCATGGAGGTGCCCAAGGATGCTGCTAAGCATTAGTTGTTACATGAAATGTTTTTGTTTTCGTTATATATAGCCTTTTGTGAAATAAAATCTTCCTTACCACACATTAATAAATCACACCCTGTAGTTGCACGAGCGGAGCTGAACACGCAACACAATACGCAGCATCTGCCGAGATGATAACGGCTACTAAAAAACTTCAAAAGTATTTTGAAAAAGATAAAGATGAATCAAACAAAGTAAAGTGCGAGTTATGTCATCAACGTCTTTCATTTCGCACGACAATAACCAACATGGGATACCATTTAAAACGCGTAAGGCGGAAAATAAACTTCATTGTTTTGGTCGTGTCGTCTCGTCGCGGTGCGTCTCGGCAAGTAGGCCTATAAACATTTTTTGATGTTGTTTGCTCATAAACCCCGTTACTTGAACCTTTCCTTATACTTTTTTGCTGTTGTGTAGCAATTTTTTTTATATTTTTAGGCAGGCATATTTTATTTAAAATATTTTTTGACATTTTGCACAGTGCCTGTCTGACAGTTCGATATACGCAATGTGCACTGACGGTTAATGTTCTCTAACGTTTCATAAAAAAATAAACAAGTAAATAAATAAAAGCTGAATAAAGCCAACCTACCGTGTTTATTCATTTATCTGAGTGTTTTAGGTTTTTACTTTGAAGAGGAAAAAAGTCCTGAATGAGAACGGGATCCCGTTTAAGGTGCTAAAAATAAAAATAAACCCGATTCGACTATTAGTCGACTAAAGGGAAAAGCTGACGAATCAGATTCGACTATGAAAATCCTTAGTTGAATACACCCCTAATTTATACATATACTCGAAATTATTCGAAGTAATTCACTTTTCATCACATTATTTAATGGTGGTTTATTTTCAAAACACCCAATCTTAACTTCTTCACGTTCTCTCATGTTTCGCCCTGGAATTACAAGAGTAACGTAATACAAGAGAACTGTTCAGTCAGACAGCTATTTGTTGTGAAATGAAGTAGTTACAATTTCAAGCATTACTTTAGCCTAAATTAATAATAATATAATAATAACATTTTATTTAGTAAGCGCCTTTCAATACACCCAAGGACACTGCACAATAAAAGCGAACAATAGAAGGAAAATATAAGAATGCTAAAATACTATTTTAACGTTAAAATACAATACAAAAATACAAAATAAACAATAAGGGCTCAGCCATAAGCCAACTGAAAAAGATGGGTTTTTAGATGTGCCTTGAATGTAGTGATAGATGGGCAAGCACGTAACTCAAGCGGCAGACTGTTCCATAACTTCGACCCAGCCACACTAAAGGCCCTATCACCAATAGTGCGCAACTTACTGGTAGGAACTTTGAGCAAGTGCAGCTCTGACGAGCGCAAGGTGCGTACTGGAGAGTATGTTTGAAGGAGACTACTGAGGTAGGATGGTGCACAGCCATGCAGAGATTTAAACACCAGCACAATGACCTTGTACTGAATACGATACTGGACAGGGAGCCAGTGAAGATGTTCCAGAATGGGCGTAATGTGCTCCCAGGATCTGGTATGAGTCAAAACCCTCGCAGCTGAGTTTTGCACATACTGGAGCCTGTTCAACAGCCGAGCCGGGAGTCCATGCAATACAGCGTTACAGTAGTCAACCCTAGATGTCACGAATGCATGAACAATAGCCTCAGCAGCAGTATGGGAAAGAAATGGTCGGATCCTAGCAATGTTCCTTAAATGAAAGAAGGCCGTCTTGCAGATGTTCTTAATGTGTTGTTCGAAGGAGAGGGTTGAGTCTAGGATGACTCCCAGATTTCTGATCTGGGTTGATGATGTGACAGTAAATTCAGGAATAGAGACAGCACTATTGCCAATCTTCTTGAGTGTACCTGGAGAAGCAATTAATATAGCCTCTGTCTTGTTACTGTTTAGACTCAAGAAGTTCTCCTTCATCCATGTCCTCACATCAGCTAGACACTTAGTCAGAACAGGAGGCGGTAGACTAACAGAAGGTTTAGTGCATATGTATATCTGTACATCATCAGCAAAACAGTGGAACTGTAGCCCATGACCCCTAATAATGTCACCAAGAGGGAGCAAGTACAGTATAAAAAGTAGTGGACCAAGCACTGAACCCTGAGGGACACCATGTGACAAAATGCACGACTCAGATCTAAAACCTCCAATTGAAACAAACTGTTGCCTATCTGTAAGGTAAGACTGAAACCAAGAAAGAACAGTTCCAGATATGCCAAACAGATTACAGAGCCGAGTTAGTAATGTCTTGTGGCAGACTGTGTCAAATGCAGCTGTCAGGTCTAATAGTATGAGTAAGTTTACCAACCCCTGGTCAGCTGCTATAAGAAGGTCATTAACCACCCTCACTAGTGCAGTTTCAGTGCTGTGATTTCTCCTAAAGCCGGACTGAAACACCTCAAACAGCTCATTTGATTCAATGTGTTCTGTTAACTGGGTAGCTACAGTCAGTTCTAGAGTTTTGGCAAGGAAAGGAAGATTGGAGATAGGCCTGTAGTTCGCCAGATTTTCAGGGTCTAAGCCATTTTTCTTTAAAACAGGAGTAATGGCAGCCATCTTCAAGGAAGCCGGAACTAAACCTGTGATCAGTGAGGCATTAATGCACTGTGTAATAAGAGGGCAGATTGCGGCAAGGCAAGCTTTGACCCAGGATGTTGGCATCGGATCTAGTTGGCACGTGGTGGCTCTCGAGGTCATAATTAACTGTGAGACGAAACTTTCCTGCACAGTATTGAAAGTGCACAAACAACTACCATTAAAACGTAGCAAGGAAGAGTCAGAATCAGCAGATGCTAGACTGGATGGCAATTGAGAATAAATTGTGGCTATTTTCTGGTTAAAAAACGCCATGAACCGACAACATAGTTCAGTAGATGGAACTAAGGTAGAGCATTTTGCAGGATGGAGTAACTTACTAACAGTGGAAAAAAGAGCTCTTGGATTGCCATGGGCACCTTGAATTACGTTTGAGTAATAATAGGTTTTAGCTTTTTTCAGTTCCTCCTTGTAGTTCGCAACAAAGTCTTTGTAAGCATGGCCATGCACAGTCAGACCAGTTCTCTTCCAAAGACGCTCAATTTGTCGTCCAGAAGCTTTTAGTTTGCGCAACTCTGGTGTAAACCAAGGAGCCGAATATGAAAATGTAACAGTGCGAGTTTTGGGAGGAGCCAGTCTGTTTAAAATAGAAGAGAATGTTCTGTCATAATGGGCTGATAAAATATCAGGGTCCATTATTTCAGGTGTAGCAGTGTGATCAAATAGGTCAATAATTGCAGGAGGACTGATATTCTTTATATTTCTAAAAGTGAACTGGCGTGGTTTACACTTCCCCTGCTTATAACATGGTAGAGTAAAATCAAAGAGAACAGCCTTATGGTCAGATATAGTTAAATCAATACCGTGGAGATTAGTAGGGGATATGCCAGTAGAACAAACAATGTCCAGGATGTGACCCTTACTATGTGTAGAAAAGTCTACGTTCTGGGTAAGATCGAAACACTGGAGCACATTTAAAAGTTCTTTGGCAAGTGGACAGTTACCAGAGTCAACATGGATGTTAAAATCACCAAGCAGCAGAATGTTTGAGTAAAGAGGACAGAATGAAGCAAGTAACTCAGAAAGCTCAGAAATAAAAACAGGAGATATTTTGGGGGGGCGATAGACGAGTACAATCAATAGAGGGCTAGCAGCAGTAATTAGTACTGCTAAACACTCAAATGAAGACGTATGAGGGACTGGAACAGTTTTAACTTTAAACTCTGATTTAAACACAATAGCTAGTCCTCCACCACGTCCAGTTAAGCGCGGTTTATCCACAAATTGATAGTCAGTTGGCATAGCTTGGTTCAGTGCAAAGTAGTCATTTGTTTGTTGCCAGGTTTCAGTCAGACACAGAAGATCAATGTTATGTTCTAAGATAGCATCAGCAATAAATTCAGCCTTGTTATTAAGAGAGCGAACGTTGAGCAGCGCACTTTTAATGTTCATATCAGTGCTCGATGGTGGCAGGTTTACTACAGGTATGTAGAGTAGATTCCGATTCTGATTGGGTGAACGTGATGACACGTTGGAAACCCCACAGCGCCATTCCGCCCAGAATGACGGGATATTATTGGGATGCAGTTTGTAAACAAATGTCCGACCCGAACTGCGGTGTAAGTATTTAGGTCTGCGTAGGATACCAAGATTGCGATGTATGAGTAATTGATCCGGAGTTTTGCACTGTACTTGTTGAAGTGCATAGAGTTGACTGAGTGAGTACCTAATCGTCATAATGAGACCGCGCTGGAAGTTGAAACCAACACAGTTCAACAACCGGAGGAGGAAGCACAGGATGAGCCACATAGCCCAATAGCGCAGGTAATCCAGCAAATAATCCACAAAGTGATCCAACAGTGGCAGTTGTTCGGCCGCTTATCCAGAAGGTACAGAAAACATGCACTCGGTCTCCTCAAGGAAGTAGCCTTAAGTATACAACACAGTGTATAATGTAAAATAATGTAAAATAACCTAAAAGCACAAGTAAAATTTCAAGTAAAAAGTTCACCGGGGGAGAAGCGGCAGCCAAACGCGCCAGCGTATCTCTCGCAACCCGGAAATTCCAGCACTTTCAAACCTGAAACACAAAGCAACATTAAAATTCATCAAGTAAAAATTCATTCACCTGTTTTTGAGGGGTGTTTATACTACCACATATCGTTTTGGAGAACACTGCACGCGGAAAGTATAAACGCTTCCACCGTCCGCGCGAGGTGGGCGGAGTCATGCGCTATGGTCACCCGCAAAAGTATAAACCAGGCTTTAGGCTATTTAAACCGGTGTGGCCGGTATAAGAAAAATTCTCATCATAACAGAAATAAACACCTGTTTTCGGTGCGAACTGGTATACCGCTCAGCGGTCAGTGGGTCAGTGACAAATAAGGGTTGGTATGGCATCCAAATCACAAAATCACAAATATGCTTTAAACATGTTAAAACAACATGCTAGATGTTTGTTTATAGTTTGCATTTCTGTTGGTGCCATAGCATTTTATGACATTTCTACCATTTTTAACCAATTAAAGAATTAGAGTCCCATTCAATAGTCAAATGGTGTAACCACAAAAGCATGACAAGTATTAAATAATTCAGCCTTCTAGAAGTTATGTAAGTGAACTGATGAAAATAAGTGATTTATTATGAAATATCATTTCAAATTATATTTAAAATATTTTATTTCTAAACTAAGATAATATGGGTTTTTGGTGTACTGAGCAAGTCAATATACCATAGACATTAATGTTTTCTCTCTAATCATGGGTCAGTTGGTTTACAATAATTTTATATTGTATAAAAGTCATGAAGTTAAGTGATTTAGGTGTTTTAATAAATGTGATCACAATATTTAATACCATATAAAACGATACTCTTATCAAATAGATTGATCTCTGATTTCAGTACAGTACAATTCATTCACCATAATCATATTACATTAAAGTTACTTTCTCCTCTGCCATTTTATTTTTGTCTCTCTTCTTGTTTCTGACACTCATTTTCATTTTATTCTTTGCTTTTTCCGTTGCAGCTTTTTGCCTTCATTCTTTCATTAAAGTTCCTTATTTTTATGAACCTTAGCTTCTCTCTTTTCTTCAGCACTGCTCTATGTTTGCTGTTACTTGTCTGCTCTACCCTCACATGAGTGGAGGGTGTCTGTGGTCTCTTTAAACTGCACACAGTCATGATCAGCAACATACACTATGGGCTCTGGAGTGCCATTAAAAGCTGCTCATCTGCTGTTGAATACAGTGATAGAGGAGTAAGGTTCAAAACTTCAGCAAGCACCCTTTTCTTCTTCTCTTCTCTCTGTACTATATCTGATACTGCTTCCACTCTTCCCTCATCTGCACCTGTGTTTCCCTGGGCAGATCTGTGACTGGATATTTGTGATCTTTCCCTGTCTCTTTCTCTTTGATAGCTAAAGTACAGATGACGACTGAAAATGTTAGTCTAATGTCCAGTGCCTAAATTAGTCTTCCATTTTGACTTCAAACCTCTCAATAAAACTACCCTTTTAGGAGACCTACACCACTGATTTTACTTTCTCTAGAAACACTAGCATGTGCATCACCAGGGCCTTACTCAGATTTCTTAAACGATTTCACCGATTTTGCAGCAAATTTAGCAGTATGTAGTGATAAAATAATAATAGTAGGAGACTAACATACACTTTGATAATGCGGAGGATCCACTGACAAGGGCTTTTACCTCTGTATTGAACTCTGTCGGCATTAAACAAAACGTAGTAGGACCTACACATTATCGAAATCATACCCTAGATCTAATCTTAACGCTGGGTATCGACGTAGATAATATAAATATACTTCCGCAAACCGTAGCAATCTCCGATCACTATTTAGTCCAATTTGAGATTCATCTTAACATAAATACCCGCCCGTCTCCTCGGCAGTGTATAAAGCGCTCAATAAATTCATCAAGAGCAACACAGTTTATTGAAACCCTCCCTGACTTAACTGCTTTAGCCCACTCGCCATCCGATCCAGAAGAGTTAGATAGTCTAACCGACTGCTTAGAGAATACCTGCAGATCAGCTCTAGATATAGTAGCTCCATTAAAATATAAAAAAGCTAGATCCAAAAAGCTCGCCCCGTGGTACATTGACCAAACTAGAAACTTAAAACAAATAGCACGTAAATTAGAGCGGAAATGGCGATCTACTAAGTTGGAAGTATTCTACTGTGCCTGGAAGGATAGCATTATTGAGTACAAACGGGCACTCGCTAAAGCACGCTCAACATACTTAGCCTCACTGATTGAGAAAAATAAAAACAATCCTAGATTTCTTTTTAAAACTATTTCTGAACTTACATAGGAATAACACATTTGAAAAGTTCCAATCTGGTTTTAGGCCCCATCACAGTACTGAAACAGCATTAGTTAAAGTAACAAATGATCTCCTCCTTGCATCAGATCAAGGCTATGTATCACTGTTAGTGCTTCTTGATCTTAGTGCAGCTTTCGACACAATTGATCATAGGATCTTGCTAGAAAGGTTAGAATGCTGGGTTGGAGTCTCAGGCACAGCCCTTTCATGGTTTCAGTCTTATTTAACAAATCGCTATCAGTTTGTAGAGCTCAATAATATTTCATCCAAACGTACAATGGTTAAATATGGGGTCCCGCAAGGCTCCATCTTAGGACCACTATTATTTACATTATATATGCTACCATTGGGCACAGTTATAAACAAACATGGTGTCAATTGTCACTGCTATGCGGATGACACTCAACTTTACATATCAGCCAAACCCGATGACAAACTCAGTTTAGGAAAAATTGAGGCTTGTGTAAGAGATATTAAATGCTGGATGTCTCTAAACTTCCTACAATTAAATGAGGACAAAACAGAAGTTCTCCTTGTGGGCCCTAAGGCCGCAAGACAGAAAATTCCAAATTTAATGCTTAATCTTGCAGACTATCCCATTACACCTGGCACAGTCATACTCGACTCCGACCTATCATTTGATAAATATATAGATAATACTACTAGGATAGCTTTTCTACATCTCCGCAACATTGCCAAATTAAGAAATGCATTATCACAGGATGATGCAGAAAAATTGGTGCACGCCTTTGTTAGCTCTAGACTAGACTTCTGAATAGAAGTCTAGTCTAGACTACTGCAATTCACTACTGTCAGGATGTTCAAATAGGAATCTAAATAAACTTCAAGTAGTTCAAAATGCCGCAGCTAGAGTTCTGACCACAACTAGAAAATTTCAGCATATTAGACCAGTCCTATCAGCCCTGCATTGGCTCCCAGTTAAATTTCGTATTGATTTTAAAATTCTATTATTAGCATATAAAGCACTACACGGGCTTGCTCCTGAATACCTCCAGGAACTTATTTCCTACTATGAACCCCCACGTCAACTAAGATCACAGGGTGCTGGTCTGTTATTAGTTCCACAAATTAACAAGGTAACAGCAGGGGGAAGAGCCTTTTCTTATAAGGCCCCCCAGCTTTGGAATAATCTTCCTAAATGTGTCCGGGACTCTGACACAGTCACAATCTTTAAATCTAGGTTGAAAACCCACTTATTTAGTCTAGCGTTTGATAATTAATATCCCCCTTAGATAAAGGTACAGATCCAGGGGTTCATAGACAAAGGGTTTTATGGTAGACTGGGGTGCTGGTGCTGTCATCCTGTCACTGCTCGTGGTCACTCAAGTTTGTTGACAGTGCAGTGGACGGATGCCATTGTCTCAGAATGCCCCCAAGCCTATGTTACCTTCTGGTTCTGCCTTTTTTAGCTAGGCTGTAATAATTTAACTTAGTGCCGGAGTTGCTGCCACACTCCAGAAATGTTTATAATTTTACCTGTCCTGTATATGTCCTCATACAGAGCTAATTTTCCCTGTTTCATTTCTCCACATGGCTGCCCGCCTGCTTGAGGAATAATGAGATGAGGAGAGACAAGCGATCCATCCTGGCCGGCCACCTCCTGCCTAACCGGATGCCTACACCATGATGGACATTATTACATCTTTTATATTCGGTCTAAATGGACATTATTGCATCTTTTACATTCTGTCTATATTGTTGTTGTTGTCATGGTGACCGGTGTCGGCCAAAGGAGGATGGGCTCCCCCCCCTGAGTCTTGGTTCCTCTCAAGGTTTCTTCCTCATGCAAAAAACTAGGGAGTTTTTCCTTGCCACTGTCACCTTTGGCTTGCTCACTGGGGGCTAGGACTCGGCACTTGTAAAGCTGCTTTGTGACAACTGTTGTAAAAAGCGCTATATAAATAAAATTTGATTGATTGATTGATTGATTGATTGATAGCGTTATTCTTTTACTACCAGTGATGGCTTAGCTACCTTGAAAAAGTAATCCGATTACTGATTACTCCTTTTAAAAGTAACTACGTTAGATTACAAGTTACTTTAGTAGTTACATTCAGCAGCAAAATTAATTTTTCCAATACTCACTTTATTGGAAGTGCATATTTAACCGTAACATTGTATTGAAGCAGGTTCGGTAACCGAGGCAGAAACTGCTTAATCCAAAAATCCCGAGGAGGGAAACTTTATTGATAACGCAACCCTGGCGCGCGCAGGCTCCGCCCCCCAGTGTCACTTAAAGGGCTCCTTGAGTGGCCAAGTGTCTGTTCGTTAGGGAATTCCCAGTGAGGAGTAGTCGCTACAGTATCTCCTGACATTACGTTTTTGTAGCTGCGCGGTATTATTTGTAAATTTATTTGTAAACAATACAAGCGAACTGTTCAGTCAGACAGCTATTTGTTGTGAAACGAAATACCATTACAATTTCAAGCATTTTAAAGTAGGCTACGTTAGTCAAAATTCCAGCACTTTTCAAACGTGGAACACAATGCAACATTTAAATTCTTCAGGTAAATGTTCCTTCCCCTGTTTTTGAGGGGTGTTTCTTTATACTACCACATACCGTTACGGGAGGACACTGCAAAAAAATTACTTGTAAAACGTGCTGGCGCTCTCACAGGGTCGCGCGCAGCATGCGAGTCGAGCGCTACGGTCAGACGCAAAAGTAGAACTGACCAAGAATAAAGCAAAAAATATATATTTTTACTAGAGAAAATAAATAGTAACACACAGTTACTTGGATAAGTAACTTTAATCTGATTACTGGACTGGAAATTGTAGCGCGTTATATTACTCGTTACCGAAAAAAGTGGTAAGACTTAGTAACGTGTTACTCTAATGACATCACTGTTTACTACGAGAATGCTACTAACATTAGCATTGGTAGTCAACTGTGTTAGACATTCAGTGTTGTGTTTGAGCTACATAGGAGACTTAAGTTTTTTCTGTTTTATATTTGTTACAGTTTTACTCTTGAACTTTCACGTCATGCAAGAAGATTGAATAAAGGAGCAAGGAGCTCGCTTCCTGGCTCGTGAAGTTGAGTTTGGCTTGGTGGTTAGCACGTTTGCCTCTCAGCACTGGGGTCTTGGGTTCAAGTCCCTATCTGAGTTCTCCCTGTGTTTGCGTGGGTTTCCTCCAGGGTCTCCGGTTTCCTCCCACAGTCCAAAAACATGGAGCATGGAGCATTGGCAGTCCCAGACAAATTCTCCCTGTGTGTGTGTCTGTGTCTCTCTCTGTTCAATAAAAACAAGTTGTTGTCTGAATGTGTGTGCTTGTATGCCCAGTGGTGGATGGTGCTCTGCCACTAGGGTCTGTCCTCTCTCTCCCCTTCCTGCACCCCATTCAGTCCCCCAGGGGGCTGTGGATCCCGGTAGAGAGAACGCTGTGTGTGATTGGCTGCCACTTCTCGCCAGTGTGTGATTGGTTGCCTGAGACGTAGCGGTGTTAACAATTATAAAGCGCCTTGGGTATCCTGAAAAGGCACTATATAAATTGAAACATTCATTCATTCATTCATTCATTCAAAACCCAGCATTTTTCAGAGCTGTATTTGGTGTGCTACAGATACAGATATAGCTGCACTTTGCTGTATTTTCCCTGTTGGGTTTTTGGTTAGTTTAGGAAGGGTTTTTTTGTTACTTACCTCTGAGAGCCAGCTACTTTCCCTGGCGTCCTTTATTTGTTTTTTGGACTCATTTTTCCTCACATGATTTTCCTTGCCACTGTCACCTTTGGCTTGCTCATTAGGGATCTGGACCCATACGATTGTAAAGCTGCTTTGTGACAACATGTGTTGTGTAAAGCGCTATATAAATAAATTTGACTTTGACTCTTCCCAGTGGGGAACCGTCAGGGCCCCTATGCCCTCTCAGAGGGCCTAAAATATTATATTTTTATATATTATAAAATATATAATTATCCAATTTTATCTACTTAGTTTTACAATCGACATCTAAACAATTACAAAAATATAAGCAAATAAAATTATTCAACCGTGTCTATTCAATCTGTGTTGGAAGGTGAGGGGTTAAGTGGAAGCCTGTGAGCCTGTCTCTCCCCCTATCAGGACTGTGATGCATGCTGTTCGTTTACAGAGGGCCTGGCAGTTATAATTCAGCGCAATACCAGTTTCAAATGACAGTAAAATTGACCAATCATATTTTCCCTCTTAGTGGGCGGGCTTAACTGTATGATAATTTCCGCCCACTGTGGCGACGCTAGCTGTCATTAGCCTACCGCCGCTAGCTAGTTTCGATTCGGCCCTTTGACGTCCTCATTTAGCTACATATTCCGCTTCCGAGAACCACGGAGCTGTGAAACCTTATTTTGTTTGGAAACTTATTTTGCTTAACAAGTTATCTAGTATAAATGTTATTGTTTATTGCATTTCTAAAGCTATACTGTCGTCTCGGTTTTTTCTTTATTGCAGTTTATTAGGAGAGGAAAAAAATGTTTTAATGGTCAGGTTTAATGGTCACGGTTCGCCACTGACTCTTCCTCCTCTGTCACTCTGGTTTAGTGTCAAACACCACTGACTTTCAGTACAGGTTGGACTCATGGCATCTTCATAAATGTTCTGATGACTCTCTGCAGTGGTCAGATGTATTACTGATGGGCAGGAGGGATTTTCATATTAGTAGTACTATATTTGAACATATTTCTAAGTCCATTGATTGGTTAGTAGTGAATCCTATAAATCCACTCACAGGGTTAGTAGTGAATCCTATAAATCCACTCACAGGGTTAGTAGTGAATCCTATAAATCCACTCAGGGTTAGTAGTGAATCCTATAAATCCACTCACAGGGTTAGTAGTGAATCCTATAAATCCACTCACAGGGTTAGTAGTGAATCCTATAAATCCACTCACAGGGTTAGAAGTGAATCCTATAATCCACTCACAGGGTTAGAAGTGAATCCTATAATCCACTCACAGGTTTTGCTGCATTCAGCACATTGGCAGCGGACTCCATGCAGTCAATCACTTTATATGCAGAAACCCCCATTTTATTCAGCATACAGGTCTGAAGAACAAGACAAAGGAAAAAATATTAAACAAAACTCCACTCATACAAAAGCTCGGTTATGCTATGCTTTTATCCAATGACATTATACGGTATTGCTCTATGCAGCTTAATTACGGTACTTACTAAAAAATTACAGCTCAAAACCAACAAATGACATCATGGTCCATTAATCTAATTAAATCAGATAGTGTTTTGTATAGACAAACATCTCTCAGTTTGGTGTCTTATACCTTGTCATTCAAATGATTTGTACAAACACAGTGGCAATCCATGAGGAACATTTTTGTTTGCATGATCGAAAATGAAAATTAATCAAGACTATTCTTGTAACTGAACTAAACAGACAGTAATGTTAGATTTACCAAATTACATTCAACAACTTCAAAAGCATAACCCACAACAAAGAATGCCCAACAGTTAATAATAATAAATCTTTATTTGTATAGCACCTTTCATATATACATGCAACTCAAGTGCTTTACAGAATAAATAAAAAAGAAAGATTAAAAGGAAGCAAAGATAAGAAGACAAAAAGAAAATATTAAAAGAAATTAAAGATTTAAGAAGATTAAAGAGAAGGAAACGAACAATAAAATGTAAAAGTGACAAATTATAAAATAAGACGGAACAGAGTTGAGTTTCTTAACTAAAAGCAGATCTAAACAGGAAGGTTTTGAGACTCTTCTTGAAGCTGTGCAGGGATGAAATGCCTCTGAGCTCTTCAGGAAGAGAGTCCCAGAGCTTTGGGCCATAGTGGCAAAGCACCCTCGACAATCTTTAATCGGCTTTTAGGAATCACCAGTAAGTTACTGTTTGAAGACCTGAGAGACCTGACTGGAACATATCTAACCATCATTTCAATGAGGTAAAGAGGAGCAAGACCATGAAGACATTTAAAAACCATCACTAGAACCTTAAAATCTATTCTAAAGCTGACAGGTAACCAGTGCAGTGAGTGGAGTGCAGGTGTAATATGATCTCTCTTTCTCCTGTGGGTCAGAAACCTTGCAGCAGCGTTCTGAACTCGCTGTAGGTGAGAAATATAGCTCTTTGGAAGAGCAGACAGAACTGCGTTACAATAATCTAGCCTGTGGAGGTTAGAGTTGGTACGTTGAATGTGGGCTCTATGACAGGTAAAGGGAGAGAGCTAGCTGATGCGATGGACAGAAGGAAGATAGATATACTGTGTGTACAGGAGACCAAGTGGAAGGGGAGCAAGGCCAGGAGCATTGGTGGTGGCTTCAAACTCTTCTATCATGGTGTAGACAGAAAGAGTAATGGAGTAGGGGTAATCCTGAAGGATGAGTTTAGTAAGAGTGTAGTGGAGGTAAAGAGAGTAAGTGACAGGGTGATCTGTGTAAAGTTAGAGATTGATGGGGTGATGATGAATGTCATCAGTGCTTATGTTGTGATGGTACCACTCAGGTAGGTTGTGATGTGGAGGAGAAAAAAGAAGTCTGGAGAGAGTTAGATGAAGTTGTTTTGCAGGTTCCTACAGTAGAGAGAGTGGTTATTGGAGCAGATTTAAATGGACATGTTGGTGGAGGGAACAGTGGTGATGAGGAGGTGTTGGGTAGATATGGTGTTAAAGAAAGGAATACGGAAGGACAAATGGTGGTAGATTTTGCTAAAAGGATAAAGATGGCTGTAGTTAACACTTACTTTAAGAAAAAGGAAGAGCACAGGGTAACGTATAAGAGTGGGGGAAGATGCACACAGGTCGACTATATCCTCTGTAGGAAACGAAACCTGAAAGAGGTTAGTGATTGCAAGGTGTTAACAGGGGAGAGTGTAGCTAAACAGCATAGGATGGTGATGTGTAGGATGGATTTGGAGATGAAGAAGAGGAAGAGTGTGAGAGCGGAACCTAAAATCAGGTGGTGGAAGTTAAAGGATGAGGACTGTGGTGTAAAATTCAGGGATGAGGTGAGGCAGGTACTGGGTAATGGTGGTGGTGTTCTGGATACCTGGGATGAGACTTCAAATGCAGTGAGGGATGTGACTAGGAAGGTACTTGTTGTGACCTCAGGACAGAGGAAGATAGACAAGCAGTCGTGGTGGTGGAATGAGGAAGTTCAGGAAAGTTTAGCGGTTGGCTAAAAAGAATTGGGTTTTTCAGCGAGATGAAGAAAGTAGACACAGGTACAAGGAGATGTGTCGTAAGGCAAAGAGAGCAGTGGCAGAAGCTAAAGAGAAGGCAAGCTGTATGAGAAGTTGGACACTCAGGAAGGGGAAAAGGATCTGTACAGATTGGCCAGACAGAGAAACCGTGATGGGCAGGATGTGCAGCAGGTTAGGATGATAAAAGATAAAGGTGGAAATGTGTTGTCTGGTGAGGAGAGTGTCTTGGGAAGATGGAAGGAGCTGATGAATCAAGAGAATGAAAGGGAAAGAAGGTTAGAAGAGGTAGAGGTTGTAAATCAGGAAGTGCCTCAGGTGAGCAAGGAGGAAGTAAGGGCTGCAATTCAGAGCATGAAGTGTGGTAAGGCAGTTGGACCGGATGATATTCCAGTGGAGGCATGGAAATGTTTGGGAGAGACAGCAGTGGAGTTTTTTGACTGGGTTATTTAACAGAATCTTGGAAGGTCAGAAGATGCCTGAGGAGTGGAGACGAAGCATAATGGTGCCAATTTTCCAGAGGTGTCAATTCCAGGTCCAGAAAGTAAAAGTCCTCACCAGGATTTTGCTCAAGCTTGCTAGATTTTCTAAGTAGTGCAACCCAGGTAAAATTAGTGGAATCAACACAATCCAGGAAGCCTGAGCAAAATCCTGGTGAGGACTTTTACTTTCTGAATCTGGAATTGACACCTCTGCAATTTTCAAGAATAAGGGCGACGTTCAGAGCTGTAGTAATTACAGGGGAATGAAGTTGATCAGTCACAGCCTGAAAATCTGGGAAAGAGTAGTGGAAGCTAGGCTTAGAGGAGAGGTAGAGATCTGTGAGCAGCAGTATGGTTTCATGCCAGCTAAGTGCACCACAGATGCAATGATTGCTTTGAAAGTGTTAATGGAGAAATATAGGGAAGGACAGAAGGAGTAACATTGTGTGTTTGTTGACTTAGAGAAAGCTTATGATAGAGTACCGAGACAGGAGCTGTAGTATTATATGAGGAAGTCAGGAGCAGAAAAGTATGTGAGGGTTGTGCAGGATATGTATGAGAACAGTGTGACAGCAGTGAGATGTGCGGTAGGAATGACAGATGGGTTTAAAGTGGGGGTAGGACTACATCAGGGATCAACCTACATCAGAGTCCCTTCCTGTTCCTGTTGTCATGGACAGACTGACGGACAGGTGTGTCAATTCCAGGTTCAGAAAGTAAAAGTCCTCACCAGGATTTTGCTCAGGCTTCCTGGATTGTGTTGATTCCACTAATTTTACCTGGATTGCACTAATTAGAAGATCTAGCAAGCTTGAGCAAAATCCTGGTGAGGACTTTTACTTTCTGAACCTGGAATAGACACCTCTGCTGACAGACGAGGTTAGGCAGGAGTCCCCTTGGACTTTGATGTTTGCTGATGACATTGTGATCTGTAGTGAGAGTAGGGAGCAGGTGGAGGGGAGCTTGGAAAGATGGAGATATGCTTTGGAGAGCAGGGGAATGAAAGTGAGCAGGAGTAAAACAGAGTACATGTGTGTGAATGAGAGGGAAAACGGTGGACAGGTCCAGTTACAAGGAGTTGATTTGGTGAAGGTTGACGAGTTTACCTACTTAGGGTCGAGGGTACAGAGTAATGGAGGAAGTGAAAGAGAGGTAAAGAAGAGAGTGCAGGCAGGGTGGTGTGGATGGCATAAAGTGTCTGGGGTGATCTGTGATAGAAGGGTGTCGGCTAGAATGAAAGGAAAGATCTATAGGACAGTAGTGAGACCTGCTATGTTGTATGGATTGGAGACAGTGGTACTGACAAAGAGACAGGTGAGGGAGATGGAGGTGTCTGTGATGTTGAGATTCTCATTTGGAATGATGAGGAAGGATAGGATCAGAAATGAGTTTATTAGAGGATCAGCACATGTAGTATGTTTTGGAGATAAAGTTAGAGAAGCGAGATTGAGATGGTTTGGACATGTACAGAGGATGGAGGAGAGGTATATTGATAGGAGGGTCTTGAGGATGGAACTTCCAGGCAAGAGGAGGAGAGGTAGACTTAATAGGAGGTTTATGGATGCAGTGGTAGAGGATATGAGAGTGGCTGGTGTGTCAGTGGAGGACACTCAGGACAGGGCCAGATGGAGGAGTTTGATCTGCTGTGGCGACCCCTAAACAGGAATTGCCGAAAGAAGAATAAGAAGTAAAACATGTGCACATGTGTCAATATGGGGGTGTGTGTGTAGGGGGTGCGCGAAAATCTACTAAAGGGGGGCATGGCAGAAAAAGTTTGGGAACCACTGCCCTAATGAGATCTGCTTACAGCGGAATGCTTTATGGTAAAAACATGCAACACCATCACCTCTCTTATTTACTCTAGAGACATTAAAATAGTTAAAGTCGGGAGGCGAAGCTTCATTTAGCACTATTGTTCCATTGCCATCAAGCCAAGTCTCCGTTAGATTATTGTCTGGACTTTCTTTTTCTTCAATTAATTTAGCTATTATAAAAGACTTGTTTGTGAGTGAATGGACATTTAGTAAGGAGACTTTGAAGACTTGATGTGAATTAATGAATGTTCGATTTATATAGCGCCTTTTCCGAATTCCCAAGGCGCTTTACAATTTAACACAGGTACAAGTCACAGACAACCAATCACACACACACACCGGCGAGAAGCGGCAGCCAATTGCGCACAGTGTACTCTCTACCGGAAGCCACAGCCCCCTGGGGGACTGAATGGGGTGCAGGAAGGGGAGAGAGGACAGACCCTAGTGACAGAGCACCATCCACCACTGGACATACAAGCGCGCGCGCGCACACACACACCTTTTTATTGAACATAGAGACACAGACACACACTCAGGGAGAATTTGTTAGGGACTGCCAATTTACCTAACCTCCATGTTTTTGGACTGTGGGAGGAAACTGGAGATCCCAGAGGAAACCCACGCAAACACAGGGAGAACATGAAAACTCCACTCCGATAGAGACTTGAACCCAAGACCCCAGTGCTGAGAGGCAAACGTGCTAACCACCAAGCCACCATGTTGAACCACAATGTGTATGCACAATGTGTATGCTGATGTAATGTAAGCTATGCTGATCAAACACTTTTCACTGGGATCAAATTTTGTTTGTTACAATGTTTGTTTTGTACCCTTATGTTTTCTTCTGATTACATTTTTATTTTGATTCTGAGATCCATGCCACCGGCTATTTAAAATAACTGGAATGTAGCACTGACTAGGAGCATGGGTTCCAGTGTATCAGACCTGAGAAATCACTGAGTGTGCAGGAGAAGTAGGTGAGTTCCTACAAGACTGCAGACTGCAGAACCTCTTCAATCTCCTGGAGTTTACCTCGGAGACTGTGGACAGATTCTCTGACAGGAGATGGTGGGCTCCTTTGACTGACATTACTGACGTTACTGCTGGCGGTTGGGTGCAGGTTCTGCATGTGAGTGATTCCATACATTAGATTATCCACAAGCATTTGAGTCCCAGCCCTGTTAGGGTGAAGCTGATCAGGTTTTAAAAGCTCAGGAGGCCTCCAAAAGATGTTGAAATTGTCAATGAAGTTTACCTTCCGATGTGCACAGGCTGTAGTGAGCCAGCTGTTTAGAGCCAGCAGTCTGGTAAAGTGACCACTGCTCCGACGTGCAGTTGGTATCAGTCCAGAAATGAACACTTCACACCGGGAAAACTCCAGAATGTCGAGCAGATGGTTAAAATCCTGTTTCAGAATCTCAGACTGTTGTTTGTAAACATCGCTAGAGCCGACATGTACAATCAGTCTTTCCGTAGCTGGATGATCATGCAATGTGTGTGGAATCATGGGTATCACTTCACAGACAGTAACACGAGGAAAGCAAAAGGCCTTAATACTGTTGCTCCATACATCTCTGATGACTGAGTCCCCAATTAGCAGCGTTTTGGGCTGTGGCGGTGTTCCTCGTCTCCTTTCACCGTTAATGCCTCGGCGGCTAACATTGTTAGCATCCCGATGGCTAACATGGTTAGCACCCCGATGGCTAACATGGTTAGCACCCCGATGATTAACCCCATTCCCTATTAGCATGCTTATTAGTTAGCAGTCAACTGGCATGGTTTGCAAGCTGGTGGTTGGGACGGGTGTGGCCACACTGATGGCAAAGACTCTTAGCATGCTTGTTAGCATGCTGCTGGCTAACACAGTTGGCAGCCTGGTGGTTGGTCCGCGAATGGCCAGAGTTATTTGCATGCTGTTGCTGTTGCTTAGCAGCCAGACTGGAGTCGGATCTCTGATGCTGATTGGGGTGTGTTTGATGTCCTTGATGTCCTGGAGAGGGAGGCAGTATGTTGTGATGAGACTGCTCGATTCCTGCTACTCCAATTGAGGCGAGAACTTCATATCCGTTATCTAAAAGAATGTTCTGTTCTGGAGATTGCTGCTTGCCACCGCTGCTGGTTTCTGGACAAGTTTTGGACAAGGTTTTCTGCTGGTTTTCTGGACAAGAGTCCAGCCCTTATCATTGTTGTTGTTAACGGGATTAGGAGTTGAGGCCAAGATGAGCTTAGGCTTTGCCCCCAGTACATCCCAGCGACAATGCAGAGAGCTTTGCATGCGGATACAAAGGCGGTGCAGTGAAACTCATAAAACGTGAGCAGGATTCACTATTTGCAGAGTGAACGGTGCTCGTGTTGATGTTAATTGTTTATGAACTGAACGGTTCAAGTTTAGAATTCCAAAAAAATTTCATGCACAACACTGCACACACAAAATGTAGGCCCAACATCTGCATTGGAGACACTGCTTGGCCTAGATATTGAACAATAAAAATGAACTGCTACTAGCTGGTCTGCCCAATGGAGCATGGGTTCTTCCTAATCTCTCCCTGGAGTTTTTCCTTGCCACGATCATTTTTTACCCTTACGACAAGATGTGGTTGTCATCAGGGTAAAGAAAAGAAAACTCAAAAACGCATGCTACCATAAATGTATACAATTCTGTGAACATGGAAAGCTTCTATTAAGACACAGAATCCATTGGCATTTTGTTCTGAACCACTCATATTAAAGATGGCTGCAGACTTGGCAATCTTGGATCTTTGGAGGCATAAAAATGTTCTTACTAGTAAAAAATAGGAATAAAAGCTAAAACGGCTTGACATCCGTTTTCCAGAATTCTTATAAGTGAAAAATTAGAATTACATTTTTATAGAATTATTCTTTATGTCAACAAATGTATTCCTTATCAATAATTTAAGAAAGCAAGGCAACTTTGTAAAGTGGACTATGACCAAACAATTCATACAGTCAAATGAGAATCTGGTGTTTCTCATACAAAAACAGTGGACATAAATAGATTTCAATAATTCTATGACCATTTATATGACTCCAAATTCAATGCGGATCCTAAATCACTAGATGATTTCTTAGTGAACTGTGCACTACCTACATTAATATAAATCAGTCACCACTGAGGACTAACAGGTCTTTGAGGGCCAGAATTTGTGCTGTTTGGCAGGTGTTCAAATACTTATTTGCAGCAGTAACACACAGATTATTAAAAAACGTACATTGTGATTTCCAGATTTTTTTTTATTACGTCTCACAGTGGACATGCACCTAAGATGGAAATTTCAGACCCCTGAATTTCATGATTTCTAAGTGTGAGAACTTGCAAAAGTCGCAGGGTGATCAAATACTTATTTTCCTCACTGTAAGTAGTAACTTTGTTGGGGATAGTTATTTTTACTGTCCAACTTGCATTGTGAGATGTTTGTGACGACATTAACAGTGATGATTACTGTACTTTTTCAGTTTCATGTTCAGCTTTGCTTAGAAAAATAGAATTAGTTGCTCAGGAGTTGAGCCACAATTTCATGAATAATCTATATCACAATTATTTAAAATATGCCATGGCCAGTGTTTCCCATTGTTGAAATACACAAGAGATCATGTTTAACATGTTCGGTGTAGGTACTATAGAATAACTGCAAAACACAAAGAAGTATCCTATTCAATACAGAATATCTTGCAAGATAGCACAGCCTTCAGGAATCTATTCTTTGAAGATTTTCATATTAAATGTTGTGGTGTATGTGAAAGATACTGTGCTGTGCACTGTGATCCAGTATAACTAGTTTAATCTTGTCTAATAAAGGGAACTGCTTTGTAGAAATTTTACAATTTCAAGTTTCAATATCAAAACAGCCTCACGCAATTCTGGGAAAGAATAACAGACTGTAGATTATTCAGTGAAGAATGAAATTTTACGTGATTATTCAGGATGGCAAATGCTATACTATAGTAGATACTAAAACAAATCTTTAAAATGTAATGTGAAATGTTTTGTGAATTGTTCTATATAATAATCTCACCTCAATCATGTTACCCAGACACTCGTCCTCCCCATGTTGACAGATGAATATGTACTTCTCAGCCTGCTTCTCCTGAAACATCCACCATTTAGTCAAATCAGTCACCAGAACCTAATTACAGAAATGTTCAGAAACTACTGGGAAACTAATTAGATCTGTACCTGGGCATTTCCATATGGCACTAGCTCAATGTTCATAATGTCTTCCAGCATAATGAGCGTTGGCATAAGCTGCTTTGTTAGAAAGAATCGGCAACCAGGACAAAGGGATTCATAATATAGGCTCACATTCACAGACATGCCATTTGATTTGGTAGCATTGGACGATACACAGTGCTCCAGTACCTGTTTGGAATAGAACAAATGTGAAGTGACTGAAGTCACTTTGAAAAAATAGAGAAGTAATGCAATACAATGCATTATTTACTAAGGAACCATCTGAAAGATGAGTAAAGGTGAGTAAAGAAAAACATAACAATAATGCCAATAATAATAATACAAATCTGATCATTCACTTGATTATAGTCACTTGATTATGGTTTCATAAGAATTTTTAAACTGGGCGTGTTCTTTGATTTTGTCATTAGAATGGAATGCCAAAGTTCTCTGGATGCTACTAGAATGCCATTGTGCAACCATTTGGTACAAACCATTGTGCAAACCACTTCTGTAGTTTAGGAAATTTGTAAGTATTTTAACATGTTCACACCTACATCTTGTTATGGTCACCTGTTCTTTCCACCTGCCCCCTCCCCCTCCCAAAACACAGAAATGCTTATTAATGACCTAAACAGGTATGATAAGTCATTTCGGGATTCTCCATACCCTTAGGTCCATTTTTTTAAATTCATCTGTATATAATTTTCCGTAAAGTTGTTAAAAGCAAAATCAAAGTCAAGCCTATAACAATTCACAAAGTACAGTACAATTTAAAAATAGTGTCCGCCGTCCGCACTACTGTGGCTCCACTGTTAACTTTTATTTTGACATAACATGAAATCTCAAATAACATACTGCTAGAAGACGCAGTAGGTCGATTCAACCAACTCATGCGAATCCCCTATGACGGCTTGGAAACATCCACCAGACTGTTTTTGTTTTGTTTGTTTGTTTTTTCTTCCTTTCTTTGTTCTCAACCCAGTTATATCAAACACGTTATAGAAGGTACATCATAGTTTACGCACGCTTTCTCATTTATCACTTACCCCGCATTTGCCTGCAATATCGTAAGTGTCACACCACTGCGAAGTTGGATACTTGCATGCAGGTATAGACTGACCCATACATTTGTTCAATGATATACAAAGAACGACGAGCAGAATAGCAGCTTTCAAAACAAGCATTTTCAGAGATACCGAAGTCGACTCAGTCTACAACTGCTGAAACTTCAGTTTATATCCTGGTTGTGCCACAACTTGATTGGTTTGAAAAATCACATGGATTAGCGTCATGAATATCCTGCAGAGGAGCCTCGGCTAACTGCACTGATGTTGTCAAGTAACACATACATTCACCTATTTACCCGTTTAACACCTAACGAATTATTTAACGGTTAATCCGCATTTGAACGAACATTTCTTAAAGCGTTTCGTGCGTTGTTTTATTTTCGCACATTCAAATTGACATTTCACCAACAGTAGCCTATGTAGTTTCCAGTCATTCAGAATTGTACGCAAATTTGCGCCTTATGTTTGTGCAATATTGTGAATGTTTTGTGGCACCGTCGATATAATCGTAAAATCTACAGAACTGTGTGAAGCTGGTAACTACGGAAGCGAAAACAAATATGTCAGCTGCTTGACATATTTCACAACAAAAATTTTCACATATTTCCGCTTATCCTTGAATGTCTGATTTATTGTTCAAGTGAAAGGAGGATGTGTGTCGTCAGAAACCGACCAGGCCCAAAATAACAAAAAATGGGTTCCCCCCCCTGAGTCTTGGTTCCTCTCAAGGTTTCTTCCTCATGGAGGGAGTTTTTCCTTGCTCACTGGGCGCTTGGACCCGGACACTTGTAAAGCTGCTTTGTGATAACTGTTGTAAAAAGTGCTATATGAATAACTTTTGATTTGATTTGAAAGAAACGCTCTAGAAAGCAAAAAAGATAACTAGCCTACCTTACATATCGTTGAAATAAAGAACATAAAAATACACAAATCTACTCTATAAGGGGAAAACCAGGAAAAAAACACAAAGGAGGAAGCAAACAAAAAAAAAACGTGGCTTCCCTCTACGTACAATAGTGTACAATGAAGTTTTCAGCAGTTCTATTTACAATCAAATTACTCAATAACCCAAATGCAGTCAATAGTCAATCGATCAAATACGTCACAATTAGTGATGCGCGAATTATATCGAACTTCGGAGCTTGTGTGAAGAAATCTAGGAAGGAAAAAAAATAAAAAAGAAATCTAGGAATAGGTTTATGAAGCACGTGTCGAGGGCCAGTGACGTCACTGATGACGTCTGAAGCCTCGCTGATTCAGCACGTGGTTCTGGCGTGATTTTTGAACATATATAAAATGCAATGGATCCCCGCAGAATTTGCTTGTTAGTGTTCATGTTGGAGTTTCGCCAATTTGACTGTGACACAGGGGAACTTGTTTTCATGGAGTTTCCCCTGTATGACAACACTGTGAGCACATCTCTCCCAATAAGGCATTACACATGTCTGAACATAATGAGGTGTTACTACTATAATATTTACTAGTAGTTTTTTCATTCCCAGGTGGTGTTGTGTTGCGTGCCAAGTAACTCATCTACGCTGAGGCATTATCATGCCTGTCATGACAGTAATGAGGGGAGTGGAAATGGACCAGCCGACCATGATAATAATGACACTGACAATACTAATGATAATACTAATACAATAATATTATATCATAATATTAATGATAATATTAATACAATAATATATAATTATAATACTAATGATAATACTAATACAATAATATATAATTATAATACAAATGATAATACTAATACAATAGTATTATATCATTATAATATTAATGATAATATTAATACAATAATATATCATTATAATACTAATGATAATACTAATAAAATATTATATCATTATAATATTAATGATAATATTAATACAATAATATATCATTATAATACTAATGATAATACTAATAAAATATTATATCATTATAATATTAATGATAATATTAATACAATAATATTATATCATTATAATACTAATGATAATACTAATACATTTATCATACACATTATAAAATAAAAGCAAACAAAAAACCATTACACATGTGTACGTTTATCAATCAATATCTTTCAAATACTGTAATTAAACCGCAACCTAATTTTGTTCTTGCGTTGTTAACATTATTAGGCACATGTAAAATGTGTATATCCATATTTATATATTCCATTATTCTTTATACCTTACATGCTATTTGCTATTTTATATGTTGTGTGACCAATCAGAAACGGAAGAGAACACATCTGGAGATCCAGAAAGGGGTGGAGCTTCTCATGTAAATATAAATGTAAATGTATTTATATAGCACTTTTTTGAGCCCTTGCTCCAAAGTACTTTACAACTCTCAAAATAAAAGGAAAAAATAAAAAAGAAATAAAATATACAAGACGTATTATGCAGACGTATACTTTCACACACAGCAATCCAAATAGCAATACATTCCTCACAAGACTCATGCAGGGTTGTAACAATTGTTATGTGTATGTCGAATACACTGTGTAAATTCTCATGGGTAGTAATAACTCTAAAGGTGTACAATACAATCTGAAGTACAGAAAACATAGAAATTACTTAGTACTCAACAGCAGTTCTTAAACTGTTTTAGTATGTTAACCCTTATGTTGTTTTAATATCCTATATACACCCGTGTCCTAAGGGTGTCCTGATCTGCCTTCAGTAAAAATAAAATAGCTTAATTTAGTTTTTGAACCCCCAATCTTCAATCTTCATACATGTCTGTCATTATGAAAATGTTCTATACATTCAGTTTTCTCTGGGTTTTTTTTTTCAGAAAGACTGCAGCATTTAATGTGACCACCACTCGTTTTTATTACAGCACATATATAGCTATAATGCCTTACATCATTATATTATATATAGATATAATACCTTACATCATTACACATCCAAAAACCTTTGCTTTCTTCCACAGCACAAAAGGAATTTGACTGCTTGAATGAACATTTATGACACATATATGCCAAACTTGCATTTTAATATGTAAGGACTGAAAGAATGAAATTTATACATAATATACATATTTAATGCTTTTTAAATAAATACTTCACATTCATAAGTACTACACAATTACTCTAACTGGGAGGAGACCCTGGGGAAGACCTTGGACATGCTGGAGTGATTATATCTTCCAGCTGCCCTGGGAATGTTTCTATATCCCTCTAGAAGAGCTGGGAGATGTGGCTGGGGAGAGAGAAACCTGGGCCTCCTTGCTTGGCTACTGCCCCCATGTCTCAGATGTTAATGGATGGTTGGACATGCATAATGTTTGCTTTAAATGCATTTTGTAATCGTATCAAAATAAAATCCTTCACTCCAGCATAAAGCTACACTTCTATTAGAGGCTACCAGGTGATGTTTAACATGAGATAAATTGTTTAAGGTCAAAATAAGGTAAACATACATCAATTTACTGTGATTGTCTAAACAATCATTTGTCAAAATTGTCCTATTTTAAATGAATGTAGTGAAGTAAGTGAAAGTAGGGAATTATTCAAAATTACTACATAGTTGTAACTTCAAGATCACAATGTTATTAGTTACCTAGTTACTTCATACAGATCCCTGATTGGTATATTTTTGCTAAATTACAAAATTACATGTAAATGTGTAGAGGATGAACAAATATACAAACTTTGGGCAGAGTGAGGGAATTAGTCTTTATTTGTTGCCTTTTCGTTACTAAAATTCATATTCCTTATATTCTATATACATTATTTCTCTTATTCTTTGTTTTACAGGAAACATTATTCAGAAGCAGTTTTATAATCCAGTGTACATAACTCCACACCTGCTTTTGTAACTAGGCCTAAGTGAGATAAATGCTGTGACCTGCATTTTGGACAGGTAAAAGGTAATAAACAGTCACTAGCCTCAAGATTTCACCTGGCCACTGATGTGACCCCACAACACACAACACTTAAGGTTAAAAAATGTATTGCTGAGACACTGTGATGCAGAGAAGCTATATGTAAGTGACTTGTTAAGTGACTTTGGAAAAGCTGCGTAAGAACCAACTGTTTTTTATTAAGTCTGAGTAATGATTCCAATAAAGATAATGCTGTTTAATATAAGACACCCATATAAACGTTGCAATCTGACAGTAACAATAAGCTGGAAAAAAATCAGAACCCAGAAAAGGGAATGGATGTGGTTATGTCTGGAAGCAAATTACAGTTCGTTATGATGTCGATTTTCTCCGTGACAGATCTGAGATCTTCAAGAATGAGACGGATGCTGTGGGAGGCGTTGATTATACCATTCTGTGAATTATTTAAATGAGTTGTAGCCATTCGAATCTCTCTTGTAGCATTCTGATAAACGTACCGAAAGCTTTGATTAATATCTGCACATAAGCGAGTATTGCTCTCTTGCAGTTTTTGTTGCAGTAAGGTGCTATTTTGTCTGTCGGTCTCCGATTTCAATTCATCTTCTGCACCAGAAACCAATTCGGCTTTGTTTCGAATAACAACAAGAGGAGGTAGTTTTTGACGGAATATGAAAGACTCCTCCGAATTCCCTGCACATACTTTGCACGAATTTCCTATTTCACCTTCGCTGTCGGTTTCCGATGCTTCTCCGGGAACTTTGACACCAGGGGTGGAGGAATGCAAAAATGGAAGCGATGTAATGTAGACATCGTCAGGTAGCGACGTAATGTAGACCTCATCGTCCGAGTCCGTTTCCGACGCTTCTCCCTGCACCACGATTTGGAATTTGCTACTTGCCATGGTCGTGTCAAACCTGAGCAACGATAATATTAAATACAATTACAATAGGGAAGAAATCAGACGATTAGTCAGTTAACTCTAGCAACTTACATAATTGGAGGCTATCAATTTGGACTAATTTCTGAGATTGGACTTGGCAGTGGATTAATCAAAATCTTTGTACTACGGTGTCACGCACAAAATTAAACAAACAAGGATAATTTAAAGAGTAAAACTAGACACATTACCTTACCTTTCGAGACCAGGACTCACAAATACGTATCACATGATTAGTTAAAGAAACGCGTGAAGCCAACAACAGTAAACCTAAGTATAACTAAACGGAAATTACAAAATAAAGCTCCCTTTGAGTGCGTGCCTGCGCGCGCGAGTGTATAATGGTCTTTATAAATAAAAGTCTTTTTCAATCAAGCTTGGGTCACATCTAGGGTTGCCACCTGTCCCGGTTTTCACGTCACTGTCCCGGTTTTCCCGGGCTGTCCTGGTTTGTCCCAGTTTGCCTTCTTTTTAATATTCGGTCCCGACAAAAAAAAAAAAAAAATCATTTAATGTCCCGGTTTTCACTAGGTTAGTGCAAACGACTATTTAGACTGTTTCTGCACACTTTAAATCTGTCTTTTTTTCTCGCCGTGTCAATTTTACACCCCCCAGTAACATTCTACCGTTTGAAAAAAAACATCTGTGCATCAACAAAAGTGGTACATATGGCAAGATGTTTTGGAAGTCTGGGGAAAATAGTAAAAGTTCATTAATATGAATGATCTGTATCATCCTGTCATGACAGATTTAGACACGTAACGTATGAAGATGGGCAGTCATGGTCTGTTTGTCTTGTGACTGGAGGGTTGTGGGTTCATGACTGAAGTGCCCTTGAGCAAGGCATGCCGACTGCTCCCTTGGCACTGGGCTATGTGTGTACTACAGCCCCTTAGTGATCACTAGTGTGCATTTTGTAAGTCACACTGGATAAGAGAATCTGCTAAATACCCTAAAATGTAAGATGAAGATCTGATATAGCCTGATTTAATCCTGGATTTGAATATATATATATATATATATATATATATATATATATATATATATATATATATATATATATATATATATATATATATATATATATTTAAATGTAGAAAGCAAGTCGTAGGCAAACAAAGAAAGATGTTTATTCGGTAGCACGTAAGTGCTTATACAATGGACAAAATTTATGTTGGAATAGTACACATTATGAAGGGATGAGTGTGTTGGAATAGTACACATTATTAAGGGGTGAATGTGTTGTAATAGTACACATTATGAAGGGGTGAATGTTTTGTAATAGTACACATTATGAAGGGGTGAATGTGGTGTAATAGTACATATGAAGGGGTGAATGTGTTGGAATAGTACACATTAGGAAGGGATGAGTGTGTTGGAATAGTACACATTATTAAGGTGTGAATGTGTTGTAATAGTATACATTATGAAGGGGTGAATGTTTTGTAATAGTACACATTAGGAAGGGGTGAATGTGTTGGAATAGTACACATTAGGAAGGGATGAGTGTGTTGGAATAGTACATATGAAGGGGTGAATGTTTTGTAATAGTACACATTATGAAGGGGTGAGTGTGTTGTAATAGTACACATTATGAAGGGATGAATGTGTTGTAATAGTACACATTAGGAAGGGATGAATGTGTTGTAATAGTACACAGTATGAAGGGGTGAGTGTTTTGTAATAGTACACATTATGAAGGGGTGAATGTGTTGGAATAGTACACATTAGGAAGGGATTAATGTGTTGGAATAGTACACATTATGAAGGGGTGAGTGTGTTGTAATAGTACACATTAGGAAGAGGTGAATGTGTTGGAATAGTACACATTATGAAGGGGTAAATGTGATGTAATAGTACACATTATGAAGGGGTGAATGTTTTGTAATAGTACACATTATGAAGGGGTGAATGTGATGTAAAAGTACACATTATGAAGGGGTGAATGTTTTGTAATAGTACACATTATGAAGGGGTGAATGTGATGTAAAAGTACACATTATGAAGGGGTGAATGTTTTGTAATAGTACACATTATGAAGGGGTGAATGTGATGTAATAGTACACATTATGAAGGGGTGAATGTTTTGTAATAGTACACATTATGAAGTGGTAAGTGTATATATGTAATACAGTTTTAACTTATAAACATTTTACTTACTGTTTTTTTGCACAGTGCCTTTGCATTCTTCATTACATGGCTGAGACAACGAATAATAGGATTTTTAACTTCTTCTGTAGTGCCTTTTCCAGTTACTATGTTGAAGGAATACTTCAGCAGCAAATCACTGAGTCTTGTCTGAAAAAATACTGATATGGCCTGCATGAGGACTATAGAGCCATCACATATAATCATTATTGGTTGTTTGTTCCTCTGTCCATAAAGTTTGGCATGATCTGTTTGAAATGAACTGAGTAAATATAGAACAGAAGCAGTGGTGTGATCACATGTCACATATGTGGCTACAGGGAATGGAGGAGAACCCTCGCTTCGGTTTCTCACTACTAGCTCATACACACAGAAGGGTCCAGAGCTAGATTTGGTATTTTTTACAATACTCCCTGTGGCATCCAGGTACACTATGTCCTCCTTTGTTCGCCTGTGGAAAATGTCAATGTTCTTCTTGGACCAGAGCATTACACCTTTTGGAAGGAGAGACACCTTATGAAGACCTTCATGAGATGAGCCAGTTTTTTCATCATTCACTTTCTGGAAACTCAGAATTTCATTTTGATGTTTCCTCTCCTTACGTCTTTGTCTCCAAGAGACTTCAGAACCCCGGGAGTTGGAGCTTCATCTCTGCATCCAGACTCCAATACAGAACTCTTCATTTTCTGCTTATTTTGAAGATAAAGAGCTCTTGGGAGTATGGATACAAGCTGCTGACATATTTGTGTTTGATCTTCCGCTCTCTTCGCCTCTGAAGAACACATAAGCTTTAAGTGTGGCTTCACTATGCACTACAACTTCTACTTCCACAGGGCAGTCATCAAATTAACAATACCCTGAGCATTTAACAAGAGGAGTATTCCTGTAACGCAGCAGCGACTGGGCAGCGATACTCACAGAACTAGGTTCACAAGCATGAATACAGAAACACAAAGAACGTGAAAATATGAAAGCACAAAACCACCAATAACCAGACTGTATGAACATGGAACTAACAAGACACAGGTGAGGACGATGATAACAAGGTGTGGCAGACAGGGGAAACCGGGGCAACAGACGAGCTGGGCGGGATCGAGGAGCAGGGAACAACACAGACAGGAGGGACAGAGACACCGGAATGACAGCGAAGGGAGGGGGGCGTAGCCTAACAGTACCCCCCCCAAAGGGCAGACAGGACAGGACCCAGACTAGGACAGGACAGGGAACCACGGGGCACGGTGAGCGACAGGGACAGCGGACACAGGACAGGACACTACAGGACAGACCGGAGGAACAGAACAGGGGAAAGCAGGGCATGGAGACCGGGGCATGGCAGGGACCGGAGACGCGGGTGACCCCTTCTGGGTTGCGGGAACAGGAGACGTGGATGACCCCCTCTGGGTCACGGGAACTGGCCGCTGAAGCGACGAGACGTCCTCGGGGGGGCCATACTGACGTCATCACGAGTCTGAGCCGGCCACTCTTGCTGTGAGTGGCTAGTACTCCCCCAGCGCATGTATAACTCTTACACATGTAAATGTGGACAACGCAAACAAAAACGAGTATGGGACACTGTAATATCTTGCCATAAGCTAAACAATGTATTTTTCATTTAACAGTGCAGAAAATTGAAAATATATTTAGAAGATGTTTCCAGACTGAAAGATCATGGCTTTTGGGCAGAGCTGTGCACAATCCTGGGTGTACCCAACACATCAATAAATAGATACCGGCTTATATAAACGCCAGTGTCAACGTCTACAGTGAAGAGGCGACTCTGGGATGCTGGCCTTCAGGGCAGAGTGGCAAAGAAAAAGCCATATCTGGCTAATAAAAGGGCAAAAGAACACAGACATTGGACAGAAGAAGATTGGAAAAAAAGTGTTATGGACAGACGAATCAAAGTTTGAGGTGTTTGGATCACACAGACGAACATTTGTGAGATGCAGAACAACTGAAAAGATGCTGGAAGAGTGCCTGACACCATCTGTCAAACATGGTGGAGGTAATGTGATGGTCTGGGGTTGCTTTGGTGCTGGTAAAGTGGGAGATTTGAACAAGGTAAAAGGGATTTTGAATAAGGAAGGCTATCACTCCATGCCATACCCTGTGGACAGCGCTTGATTGGAGTCAATTTCATCCCGCAACAGGACAATGACCCAAAGCACACATCCAAATTATGCACAAACTATTTAGAGAAGAAGCAGGCAGCTGGTGTTTTATCGGTAATGGAGTGGCCAGCGCAGTCACCAGATCTCAACCCCATTTAGCTGTTGTGGGGGCAGCTTGACCGTATGGTACAAAAAAAGTGCCCATCAACCCAATCAAACTTGTGGGAGCGGCTTCTGGAAGCATGGAGTGAAATTTCTCCAGATTGCCTCAGCAAATTAACAGCTAGAATGCCAAAGGTCGGCAATGCTGTAATTGCTGCTAAGGGAGCATTATTTGATGAAAGCAAAGTTTAAAGTAGAAAATTATTTAAAAAAAAAAAAAAACATTTCTACCTTGTCAATGTCTGGACTATATTTCTATTCATTTTGCAACTCATTTGATAAATAAAAGTATGAGATTTCAGGGAAAACACAAAATTGTCTAGGTGACCCCAAACTTTTGAACAGTAGTGTAAACTCCCTTCAGCTATGGAAACTGCAGAGGTTATATTCTGTCACATCATCCGTTCTTTTGGCATCCCTGAGGACATTGTATCTGACCGAGGTCCCCAGTTCACGTCACACGTCTGGAAATCATTCTGCAAGTTGCTGAATATTACGGTGAGCCTCACATCAGGTTACCACCCCCAATCTAATGGGCAGGCGGAACGGTTAAACCAGGAGATCGGGAGGTTTCTGAGATCCTACAGCAGTCATTCTCAAACAGACTGGAGTACATTCCTCCCCTGGTCTGAATATGCGCAGAATTCACTGACTCATTCCTACACCGGACTCACGCGGAGGCTACCAACCTCCGCTGTTCTCTTGGTCAGGAGAACCCTCCGATTTACCCGTGGTTGATGACTGGTTCAGACATAGCGAGCAAGTCTGGGAGGAGACGCACGTACGTATACGTAGGGCGATCCAGCATCAAAAGATTCAGGGCCAGTATACCCCCCGGGTCAGTGTGGCTGTCCACCCATGATCTCAGACTCAAGACCAAGTGTAAGAAATTGAATCAATAAAGGCCCTTTCAAGGTACTGCGCCGTATTAACCCTGTGTCATACAAGTTACAGCTGCCCCCGCATTACCGCGTCGCCCCCCACTTTTCATATCTCTTTGCTCAAACCTGTGGTCTCTTCCAGTATGTCTCCGTCTCCCCAGACTCCGCCTCTTCCACCTCTTGACATAGACGGTGGTCCCGCCTACCTGGTTCGGGAGCTGCTGGATTCTCTTCGGCGGGGCCGTACTCTACAGTACTTGGTGGATTGGGAAGGGTATGGTATAGAGGAAAGGAGTTGGGTCGATGCCGACAACATCCTGGAACCCTACCTCATTCTGGACTTTCATGCAGCCAACCCTAGTCGACCAGCGCCCAGACCTCACGGTCGTCCTCGGCGACGTCTATCTGTGGCGTCAGGAGCTGCCCCTTCGATGGGGGGGTTCTATCAGACCTGGAGTCACTACCTCCATCCGCCAACAGAGGTCACAATCACCGGAATTTTAGTAATCAGCTGTTTTCTGTCAAAGCTGATTGAAACCAGTACTAAAGCCCGTCCTCCCCAGCCCTACCTCGCGAAGTATTGCCATCTCTTTACGAGTCTCTACTGAGTGTATTCCTAGTGAAGTCTCTGATTGTCTTTTTGGTTCTTGATCTTGCTCTGGTTTTGTCTTCTGCCCCTGTCTAGCCCTCCGGTACTTCTGCCTGACCTCACCCGTGTCCTCGGACCTGGCTGCTGGTGGCCTGTCTTCCCGTAGCCTGTGTCTCTCTCTTCGCTATTCCCCTTTTTGTGTATTTTTGTCCTCCTTGAATTAAAGGAATTCTGCCTGCACACTCTGCTCATGGATCCTCATTCACAGCCTGATCACCACCAGGCGTTACAGGACCACTCATACACAAAACCATTCACAGTGCTCAGAAATCTTTAGTAAGAGCAAAAGAAAGCATAAAAAAATGTAAGCATAAAAAAATGTTTGTCAAACAGCTTTGTAGGGGTTTCACCTACTAATCCTTTAAAGTAGATATAATTTGTTTTACCTTAATTATTAATCAGTCTCATTAATTTAGAATCAGTCTCATATTCTAATTATACCAGAACCACAAGTTTAGTTATCAACTAAAGGTAATTAATGGTTTGGTATCTGAAGGATTTAACTATGAATTCTTTGGAGGTTTTGGCAACAACCACTTTTGAATGACATCAACAGACAATTTGGTGAAAATAAATGATACATTTATTTAAAACCAACTATTCTAAAACAAACAGCATCAACAAGGATCAGTTTATTTACAGTGAAGACTCAGCATCTATTGTGTGTGTGTGTGTGTGTGTATAAAAAGGGCAGGAGAGTACTGTGTGTGCACGCGCTTGTGCGCGTGTGAGGAGGCGGAGCTGTAATCTCAGTTCTCCTATAGAGAACAAAGCAACTAAAATGGCGCCCACTTTAAACAGTAGAGCAGCGCGACTGTGTTAATGAGCTCAGTTGGTTTATTCCAACGTGGTCAGAACAAAGAGTAATGGAGCTGGCTTAATAACTAAAAATTAATGTGATGTGTCTGAGAATGAGGAAGACTACAAGTTGTCAATTAATCAGATAAATAAAAGATGGTGGCATGCACAGCAAATATAACTTTGTATGTACAAATCTTGATGAAGATTATGAAAATAAAGTTAAACACAAAACACTGAGAAGGTTTTGGTTAAACTTAGATAAGTCTGCAGTCCAAATAACTTTGCCCTTTGATAAACTATGCCCAGCGGTTAGAGTCTCACGTGTTGAGGATTTTGGGTGGTGTCGTTGTCCTCCCTGAATTAGGAGAGAATTTCCACCGCAGGCTCCTCGTTGATAAAGCGGCGTCGTCCAGGTGTGCTGGGAAACGTCCTTCTGGATATGAAGTCCAGGAATGAGAGTCCCGTTCACGGTTTAACAGCAGGGAATTGATCGCCTTTGTTTCAGTCCGTGTGGCCACGTTAACAAGCTTGATTGAAGTAGTTCGGTGAATCTGTTGCCGCGGTAACGTTGATCGGTTGCAGGTTAGATTACACCGTAACTCGGGTTCGTTAATTAACTAATATGACTTTCAGCTGTGTGCTGTTAGTCGTACCAAAGTTCGCGTGCTCTCAAACAAAACCGGAGAGAGAGAAATGGCCGAGCCTCTCTTTAATAGATCTAACCTCGGTGTCAGTCAAACAAGAGAGAAAAATATTACGGAGCCTCTCTTTAATAGGTCTAACCTATGTGTCGGTCAAACCAGAGAGAGAGAGAGATGAATGGCTGTTCAGGGTATTTAAACACCTGAACTGTAGACACACCCTTACTTCCGTCAAAGCAAGCTTGTTCCATGTGTTTCCAGTGGTACTGCCACCTGCTGGTTTAGCATGGTACCTACATTCCCCCCTTGGTCTTCAGACTGGGGCTGATGTCACAGTCCTGAAGAGCACAAAAGGTTATCCATGCAGTCCATGTTCCCTGTAGCATCCACTGGGAGGTGATCAATTCCATGAGTCAAGTTGTCCATCCTGCTCATAGCATAATCCATGAGATGGCTGGGAGATGCTGTGGAGATGTGTGGAGACACATCTCCCAGTTCACTTCTGGGCAGTTCTTGAACAGTAACTAAGGTTAACCAAATTAAGAAAAACAATGAAAGGACATTAATGCATGGCTTAGATTTCCCTTGGCTTTATACAAGGTCACATGCAGGGTTAAATGCCTTTGATGGAGGAGAGGTAGTACATCAGGCATGGAGAAAGGTGTGGAGTTAGCACATGTTGGTGTTAGTCTGTTGGCTGGAACAAACCTAACAATGTTTAAAGTGAAGGATCTCGTTGGATCAAGACGGACATTTGGGTTAATGTCTAGTTAGAATGTGGTTCCTTGTGGGATCTAAAGGTAATTGTAAATTGTAAAATGTAAATGGGGGTTTAACTGAGGTGTAATGCCTCATCCTATCTTGTGACAGTGAAGTATTTAAACAACCAAAATACATTTCTAATGCTGCTATTGCTAAGTGTACACTTGAGCATCAGGAGCTGTCATCATGCAAAAACAACCAACATCTCTAGTGGTTCTGAGGAATAGTGTTATGCAATTTATGCCAGACTTATTTTGCCAAGTCTGCACCACAGTGGTAGCAGATGTGCTTACCTATATTCTGTGCGCATTTGGGAAAACATTAATATGGCAAACAGTTTCACAAGTCTTGTTAAGACAAAGCTGGGCTGCCAAACAGTGTTCCTAAAGTATCTCACACTTGCTATACTGGTAGAGGAGAGAAAAAGATCTGTGTGAGGGGTACATTGTAGTATAGAAGTTAGGAGGTAACACCGGGTACACACCCCTTAGTAAAGAATCTACTGCATTGAAAATGCAGACATGTGGGCGGAGATGATGCCAGGAACATCTCCCTTTAAAAGATCAGAGATCTGGAAACATAGCTACATGCTTACAGGCTGAATGTTTACATGTAACTTCGTATAAAGTCAGTTCTACCTCCTCCTGGCTCAGGCTGGAGGTCCACTAACTGACCCTTATCTATGGCTGTCCCCCCTTCCACTGGTTCTGTCTCTCTTTCCACCTCTTGGCTCTGTCCCTGTGACGAGAGTAGTGAGAGGGGCCTGCAGAAAGAACAGTGTCTGAATTTACAGGAAAATCATAGGGAGGATCTTGGAGCTCTTTGGAGTCTCCTTCAGGCATACTGGGCTGCACAACAGTCTCCCAAACTGTCTGCGTGGTCTTTCTGATCTCACGCATCGACAGGTCACCCTGGCGTGCTAAAAGTGTGACATGGGTTCTTAAGGTTCGGTCTTCTGTGAGACCTGGTCCATTTCTTCCCTGGAAAAATGTTTGTTTCAAGCGATTAAAGTAATCTTTGGGATGCTCTGAACGCTTGTGCTTAATTTTAATGGCAGACATGAATGCTGACGCTTCGTCAAAGAAAGGGGAGTACTCCTCAGCGAGGGCTTTGCAAAGTTGAGTGTAACTGTCCCTAATGGAAAACGGCTGTGACTCTATGAACGTGTGAACAGATCTAGAGGTGGTTTTCCAAATTAGCTTCACTTTCTCTCGTTCTGTTGCATAAGGCAAGTCCGAGAGGCTACACTCAACTTCTTGGAGGTAGTCTTCAACATGGTAGTTTGACCTTGCTGGGTCGAATGGCTCCATGTCTTTGGCTAGTGAATCTAGCAGTTTTAACCGAGGGAAATGTTCAAGGATATGTCTATTAGAATAGGAAGGTGGACCTTCACTATCCAAGTGGTGTAACTCATGGTCAATAGGATGCCTACTGCCTCCTGTCTCTCTGTGCCTAGGTGACAGTGATGAGCCTTTATGCATCTCAAGTTGAGAAATATCTGGATTTCTCCTTGAGGAAAGAGCTAGAGCATGTACATCACTGTGCCAGCCTGTGCGTGGGACAGTGGAATGATGCTCAGCGTTTAAGTAAGGCCTCTTATCTGCTCTACCTGGTGAGACGTCCCTTGTCTGTACATTCTGCCAGTGGTGTACATCAGCATGCCTCCTGCCGACCTGCTCTGTGTCTATAGGGGGCAACAGTGAGCCTTTGTGCATCTCAAGTTGGGAAATTTCTGCATTTCCTCTTGAGGAAATAGCTTGAGCATGTACGTCACTGTGCCAGCCTGTGCGTGGGTCAGTGGAATGATGCTCAGCATTCATACAAGGCTTCCTAACTGTGGTACCTAATGAGATGTCCCTGGTCTGGACATCATGCAGAGGATAATGGTCACCAGCATGCTTTCTACCTTCCTGGTCTCTGTCCATAGGGGGCAACAGTGAGCCTTTGCGCATCTCAAGTTGAGAAATACCTGCATTTCTCCTTGAGGAAGAAGCTGGAGCATGCATCATCACGTGTGGGGTGCTGTCTATGTTGGCTTTCCACAGTAACTAATTTAGAAGGTCTAGAGGTGTCAGACCTAGTTATAAGGAAATCCTGCGCTCTTGCACGGGCAAGCTCACTCTCCCTTTGGAGGCGGGCAGTTTCTGTTAAGCCCGTGTGACGTTCACTTACGGTGAGCACGTCATTCAGTGCACGAGTGGTCAGTTGAAGGTCATGGCGAAGGCAGTGAACCTCAGAACTGAGTTTAGCAGTTTCCTGCTTAAGAAGTCTATTTTCCTTGTGTAGTGCCTCTACTTCTAAGCGAGCCTGCTGCTGACATAGAAGGAACATTTTTAAAACTATATCTGGAATGGTAGGGGTCTCCTCAAAGGAGTCCTTTAGAGGTTTGTCAACTTCCTTTCTACCTGGTTCAAGCATCTGAAGGAGCTGAACAACCAGAGATGGACAAGTATTTTGCTTTAGAAAAGCCATGGTTAGTCTAAATGTACTTACAGACTAGCTCAAAAAAAAGGACAAAATTAAGTCAGCTTCAGTACAATCTGGCTTAGCTATTGTGCCAGGACCTTGTGTCTGGCAAGTGTGGGCAGGTAAAAGGGTAATTACCTAGGTGAACAAGCCAAATTGAAAACTGGGGTAAAAAGAATTGTGCAAAAGGTGATTATGGTTTCTGAAACTAAACACTAGCACACTGGACCAAAGACTGCAACAGTGAAGTTATACAAAGACAGTGAAGTCTGATAACTGCTAAATAATTATCCCAATACTTCTGCAGTACAGGGGAAATCAGTGGGATGCCACACAAGTTAAAGCAACTGAATTACTATTGAAGTAATCAGAGATTAATATAAAATAAATATACTGATCTTCAGTTGATTGCTCAATGACTGAATAGTAACCAAATGGTAAACAAATTAGAACAAGATATTACCAAACTAAAGTTACCAAAAATTAGCTTTCCTCTATAGGAAGACTTAGGAAGCGCTCTGGCGCCCTCTTCTGGCGAATTTGGAGATGGTCCTATTCTAATGGCTTGAAAGCCTGTGATATGAAAATATGGTTGATATCAAACAAATATGGTTGAGCCAGAAATCTCCCTCATGCAGGGTCACCAATTATGTAGGGGTTTCACCTACTAATCCTTTAAAGTAGATATAATTTGTTTTACCTTAATTATTAATCAGTCTCATTAATTTAGAATCAGTCTCATATTCTAATTATACCAGAACCACAAGTTTAGTTATCAACTAAAGGTAATTAATGGTTTGGTATCTGAAGGATTTGACTATGAATTCTTAGGAGGTTGGAGGTCCATATAGCCTCTTTTTTTAAAAGTAGTTACTCTCTTTTTAAAAGTAATCATGTAGCATGACGTCACGAGACAACAACAACAACAGCCGCTGTGGATGGAGGCGGCCGGTAGGGGGCCGCCTCACCGTGACAGCATAAATAATGATTCTAAAGAACTTTTAGAGTTCTGTTGAACCCTATTATACATTTCTTAGTGGATGATAAACATGGTGAAACAAATTTGGCAAGTATCGATATATTCATATTCAGTAATCTTAGAACCGCGGATTAGTTTTAAAATATTTTCAGCCATTAATTGCAGACAGGTTATTACTTACCGTTGAATGGCACCGTGGTTTCTGTCAATGATGTACCATCTGACATACTCCTCCACGAAAGCTTGCTTCTCACATGCCTTCACACTTCTGAGGCATCTAGCAGTTTGGAACATGGTACTGTTTTGCAAAATAACATTTTGCAGAGATTCCTCCGATTCTGCTTCTAGGACCTTATAGAACAAGCAGTTTATTGTAAGGAAAACTACCAAAATATCAATTTGACAACCTTTTAATGAAAACAAATATAGGATTAAAATCAGGGCCGGCGCTAGGGGGGGGCAGAGGGGGGCATTGCCCCCCCAAATTGTGTCTTTGCCCCCCCAAGCACAATGCAAGCAACGGCTTTTTTTATTATCTCTGAACCAATCACAAAAATGCATTTTGCTTTACAGCGTGAAGATATTTCCTTGCTTATTCCTGATTGGCTCTTTGAGTCATATAAAAATCGGCAGACCGCCTCAAACGGTTCAGTTCGGCAGTATATGTTCTGTTAGTGTGAGTGAAAGACAGGTATAGCCTACTGGTAAACACTCTTCTGAGTTTATACTGACTTCCACATGGTAATATTTGCTTAACTGTGGTTTTTCGTTGCTTTAATGTTACTCACCTCTTACATAGGTGTTGCTTAAATTATTTTATTAGCCGTTAGCGGTTAGGCTAACTTGGTTCTCTTAAACCTGCGCGAACGGCGGAAGCGTTGAAATACTTGCCGCGCAGTGTTGTCCGAAACGATATGTGGTAATAAAAAACAGGGGAATGAACATTTACCTGACGAATTTTAATGTTGCTTTTTCAGATTTGAAAAGTGCTGGAATTTAGGCTAAAGTACTTGAAAATGTTGAAATTGTAACTACTTCGTTTCACAACAAATATCTGTCTGACTGAACAGTTCTCTTGTCTTAGGTTAACAAATACGAGCCTCTTGTAATTCCAGGACGAAACATGAGAGAACGTGAAGACGTTAAGATTGGGCGTTTTGAAAGTGTGATTAAAAAAGCGAATTATTTTGAGTATATGTATAAATATTTAACTTAATTAAGTTTAACGTGCTGAGAAATATTGAACTGGACCTTTAAAGTGAGGTACAAGTGCTTTAATTCCACCTTGTATAGGTGTATGAACCCGGCAAACATGACATTGTTCATTGCGCTGAGGCGCGGCGCGCGCGAAGTTACAAAATTCGAGAGGTGCACGACAGCGCGCGAGGCTGCTTTTTCCCCCGTGCAAGCCGTCGCGGCTCATGGTTTAAACCACATATGTCAAAGTCAAAGCCCGCGAGCCAGATCCGGCCCGCGAATTGATTATCTATGGCCCCCTGGATGATATTGAATTACTATTAGAACCGGCCCGCAGGCTACAGCCGCCCGATGGTGTTTTGTACGCACAAACACTACATTCCCCACAATGCAACGGTAGCCCGCGAAGTCACTGCAGCGCGAAGCGTCGCGAGGGTCCGCGCGGCGAAGATGACGTAATCGCAGTGGCTCCGCCAGCGCAATGAACAAAGTCATGTTTGCAGGGCTCATACACCTTTATAAGGTGGAATTCAAGCACTTGTACGTCACTTTAAAGGTCCATTTCAATATTTTCCAGCACGTTAAACTTAAATATGTTAAATATTTATACATATACTCGAAATGATTCGAAATAATTCGCTTTTTATTCACATTATTTAATGGTTGTTTATTTTCCCCAATCTTAACGTCTTCACGTTCTCTCATGTTTCGTCCTGGAATTACAAGAGGCTCGTATTTGTTAACATAATACAAGAGAACTGTTCAGTCAGACAGATATTTGTTGTGAAACGAAGTAGTTACAATTTAAAACATTTTCAAGTACTTTAGCCTAAATTGCAGCACTTTTCAAACCTGCAACACAAAGCAACATTAAAATTCGGAGTCGCGCACTATGGTCACTCGCGAAAGTATAAACCTAAATCAGCAGTCAGAGCAGACATCAACGTTCAGCTATCCCCCTTCTCAAAAATGACTAAACGTAAGGTGGACACTGAGAACGGGTTTCAAGCCAGGTGGGAGGCAGAGTACATGTTCACGGAGGTAAAAGGTAAACCTGTGTGTCTTCTGTGTGTCTTCATGTGATTTTTCTTTGAAGGAAGTTTGCTTTTATCTGTTTGCCTGTTGAAAAATGTTTTCACTTGAAATTACTGACAGATCCATAAGAAAATAGTGCTTTATTCATTTAAACATTAAATAATATACACTGTGTTAGGTCTTGGTTCAATAGGCTATGTGCAATCATTTCAATATGTTTTAATAAACATTGAACCAGTCCGGCCCTCGGCTTGTAGCAAATTTGTTTTTTTGGCCCTCTGTGTTTTTGACTTTGACATCCCTGGTTTAAATGATTCCTCGCCATCACAGCCAGTATTGTTATACTGTGCATAAATACCGCATTGTACCAGTACGTTTCATAACATCAATAAAAACTTCAATACTTTACCAGATTTTTTACCATTAAAGTGCAGTAGATTTCTTATTTTATGTACTTTCATATTTTTTTCTTTTTCAAAATAGAAATGTGACGAATACTCCCTTTTATAACAGAATTTGTATTCTTTTGTTTTCTTTATATTTTAATTTCCCAGTAATATAAATATTCTCACTCATTCCTATTTCCATGTTTGAATATTCTCAGTCTGTGTATAGGTACATTTGTCAGCCTTTCAAGAAATAGAGTTGTTCTATTAGTAATGGCAGTATTGAAATGAAATACAATTAGATAATCTTTGTTCTCCATTTACATAATCAACATGTATTTTTTAATCATTGTGTTTTAAGTTTTAAGTTCGAAAATGTGCATTTTTATTTCTTTACCTAATACATCACTTTAAGCCAGTATCAATAGTCATCATTCATGCACAAATCAAGCCTTGAATATATTTCTGGCTTCATAAACATGACTATCAACATGCCCCCTCATTATGTTTTACTGCCCCTCCAAGCAAAGCAGTCCAGAACCGGGGCTGATTAAAATTATTCCATTTGTGACTTCACATTTGCTGAGAGAGGTTGAAATATGCCAGTTCAAAAACAGAAATAATTCACTCAACCATAATCTTTATTTGAATTTCAAAATAATCTCCACTTGTCCTACAGTAAATCTGTTCTGTTATACAGAGCACAGAATTATTGTGGTTAATTACTACTTAAATCTGCCTATGATAAAAATGAGATGCTTCTGTTTTTAGTTGTACAACCCCTTCACTATACATAAAAAAGACTCACCTCTTGAATTGTATACAAGATAACAGTTTTCTGAGGGTCCATCAAAGATGGGGCGATTTCTCAGATGGCTCGTGAGAAGTGTGAGGAATTCACGCCTTGGGCCACCTGTATCCAACCCTTCTTCAAAGCAGCCAGCATCATCATTAAACCTGATGAACATGTCGTTGTTGTCAGAGTACGTGCTGCGTTGAAATCCGCGAACAACTCCATCCCAAACATCTGACCGACATATATTGAACCTGCTGATCTTCTTGTGGTCAATTGCCAGTGCCAGATGCGAAATAATTTCATGTGCCTGCACATTTGTTTCTCTAGAAAAAAAAACAACATTATGTTAAGCACAGTGTATGTACTTCTGTACTGACTGATCAAACTTTGCATAATGTAATTATGTGCAAGAACAGATGCTGGTTAACTGAATACAAAATGTCTAAATTACTAACACAGGTTCTTCTGTAGACAGGTCTTTCTTTTTGTCTTGAGTAAGATCTTCAACATCGGGGGGGCGCTGTTGAGCGATGAGGCGATAAGACGCGCTGGCTGTAGCTCCTGCAGAATTTAACTTAAAATTCCATTTAAAACCAAACTTACACAAGCTAAATTATTTATTTGGATGTTTGTGGACTGGTGATACTCAAAGTGACCAAAACACCAAAGTGGTCAAAATACACCAGAAATGGGCAAACCGAAAGGGAACACCAGGGCCGAACCATCTGAAGGTGAGGCCCAACCGAAGCACCGAGCTGAAGTGGGAAAAACAACCCCTGAAACAAGCACTCCAAGCTCGGATCAGCAGACCGTGCTAGCCACTATAGCAGCGCTACAGGCGGAGTTGTCGCAAGCCAAATCGGACATTTGCACCAAGATTGATGAAAAGATTGCTGACGTGAGTACAGTTTTGAGAGGTGAAATTGCTGCGATGAAGGCAGAAAGTGACTACGCATTTATTACAGTACGTGCTCGCCTTGATGGCCAAAATGACACGCTGAAAAGTTTAGTTGAGTCGGCTAATGCTAATTCTGACGTTGTTGCGGATCGCGGAGCTAAAGTTAAGGCACTGAGTTGACTAACTCTCAAAAAAGTGCCTGAACCTCGAGGGACGGTCGAAGCGAGAGAATTTAAGAATTGCAGGAGTTAATGAGGGGCTGGAAAATGGACAGAAAACTAGAGACTTTGTGGCACAGCTGCTGATGGATGTCCTACAACTGGATGAAAAACCAGTGATTGACCGAGCTCACAGGGCATTGCGAGTGCACCCGGATGACAACGAACCACCTCGGCATCTGATTCTCAGGGTGCACTACTGTCATTCCTTTGAAGAGATCCTGAAGAAAGTAATGCAGTCTAGAACCCTTACCTATCAAGACGTGCGAATTCAAATTTTCAGAGACATTCCCCCTGCTGTTGTCAAATGCCATGCGGCTTTCACCCCCGCCAGAAACCTATTGCGGGGCAAACCTGGAGTGAGATTCGGTCTCGTCTACCCAGCCAAGCTAAGAGTTACGCACAACGGGAAGAAGACTACATTCACAGACGCAGAGGAGGCAGGTTTGTTTGCTGAACGTCTATTTGGCCGCGATCACGAATCCCCTGAAGAAGAAAGAGGTGACGGTGGAGAAAACACATGAGACCACATGCACTGCTGTGAGCCCAAAATTTCCCCCTTTTGTGCATATAGGGGCTGGGCCACCTAGCCTATTTAAATGCTGACATTATGGGGTAGGCCTAACATTACTACTACTCTCTTTTCTTAAGTGACACTTTGAGTATGTTTACAAAAAAGAAAGAGAAAACAAGCTTAAGTTTTAGAAAGGCAGCCCCATGGCTATTTATTTTTGCCTTTTTCATTCAATAGGCCGATAACAATTTTGAGGATCACATATTGTACACTGTATTCCTAGGAGGATGCACAACACTTGAATTGAATTCAGGTTGGTTTGGATAAGAATTCTATAACTGCAAGGCTACTAGAATGAAGAGTTATTCACTGTTAGTTGTTAAGACTAAGGTCATACTGTCACGTTGTGGGGGGGCCCCCTGCCGGTCGCCCCCCCGTTTACAGCGGCAGCGGTCCTGTTTTTGGTCACGTGATGTTTGTCCTTCAGGTGGGCGGGACCCGTGATCCGTCTCACCTGAGGGTCGTTTGTTCGTCTATATATGTCTTGTCTTTGTCCCAGTTGACTGCTGGTTATTATTTCCTTAATCTGGAACCATGCACGGGTTTTTGGTTTGCACACTTTCTATTAAACCATCCTATTTCCCTGAGACTTGGCGTGATCGCTTCCTTTTTAGTTGCTCACACCTGCCCGTCACACATACTCTCCTTTTGTAAGGTTCAGATTTTGTAACTGTCAGACTGACAATATATTTTATTTAGCTGTTATTATTATTATTATTGTTATTATTATTATTTTTGTTTTTGTATTATTATGTATGAAAATATGAAAATATTTTTCATATATATGAAAAAATATATATGAAAATATGTTTCTAGGATGAGAGGGGGGAGGGGCCAGGGGGGAAGGAGTGCTATTTGGCTTTTGGTCGTATATGTCAAGCAGGAAGGAAGAAGAGACTAAGATATGCCTTTATCCTGCCCACATGATGCATGGTGGGAAACAGTTCGGGAAGAGTGGTGGCAATTTAAACTTCTGCTCATGGAACGTCAATGGTATTAATGAACCAGTTAAGAGGGGTAAAGTGCTTGCTCATCTTAAATCATTACAAGCGGATATTATTTTTTTACAAGAAACACACCTAAGGCATAACTCGCACGGAAGTAGGAAGTAGGTGGATACAGCAAATTTACCACTCTAGTTTTTCCATAAAGGCCAGAGGTTACAGCTATTCTAATCCGCAGGGGGGTTCCTTTTAATTAAACAAATATCCACAATCGTTGACATGGATGGGAGGTATGTAATTGTTATTGGGGAGATTCATTCCACCCCGATGACCTTATTGAATGTATATGGACCAAACAATGACGATCCAGAATTTTTCAGAAAAGTCCTAAATTTGATACCAGACATTTCCAACACTAACCTAGTGATTGGTGGTGACTTGGTCTGGATACATACTTGGATAGATCTTCCACCATTAGAATAGAACCTTCAAAGACATGCGATCTCCTTAGGTCATACATAGAGAATATGAATCTTTCTGATGTTTGACGGCTCTCCAGCTCTTCAGGCAGAGAGTATTCCTTTCACTCCAAAGTACACAATGTTTACTCAAGGGTAGACTTTTTCCTAGTTTATGGCAAACTATTGCCCTATTGTTACAATGCCAAATACCACAACATTGTTATTTCTGACCATAGCCCAGTGTCTTTTACCCTTAAGCTCCCTGGCCATATATCCAGCCATAAAAACTGGAGATTCAATCCAGAACTCCTTACAAACATCAAGTTCTGTGAATACATAGAAACGCACATAAAACTCTTTGAAACTAATGATAAAGATAACATTTCACCCAAACTACTGTGGGAAACCTTTAAGGCATATTTCAGAGGCTGTGTTATCTCTTTTCAATCATCCCCTAAAAAGAGTAATAAGGAACGACAAATGGATTTAGAAAAACAAATTAGTCAGCTAGACAGGGATAATGCTCAACAACCCTCTTTGAGAAAACACACAAAGATCACTGCACTCAAATACGAACTGAATAAAATACTGGGGTGGGTTTCCCGAAACGTTCATAGCGCTAAGTACTTCATAACCTCGTATGAAACATATGAGGTTAAGAAGTACTTAGCGCTAAGCACTTTCGGGAAACTCACCCCTGTCTGATAAGATTAGTGGAGCCTTTGTTTTTGTAAAACAAAAACACTTTGAATTTGGCGATAAACCACTTAAATTAATAGCAAGACAATTACGTAAAATTGAAAATGACAGAGCAATTCATAAAATCAATTCAAGAACGGGACTTACCCTCACTTCACATGAAGACATTAGTGACCAATTTATGCAATTCTACAAAAAATTATACACATCCGAACATAATGCGTCGCCAGACGCTGCACAGTCATTTTTGGATAAATGCAACCTCCCATCTTTGAGTGAAGCAGAGCGTAATATCTTAAATGCAGACATTAGCTGTGAGGAGCTACTAGCAACTATTAAATCGCTGAACAATGGCAAAAGCCCAGGCCCCGATGGGCTTAGCAATGAGATATATAAAAAAAATTAACTTATTAATAGTTCCATACTTGCGTGCACTATATATCCAGACATTTGAGGACGGTGTGCTACCGCAAACTCTAACTGAAGCCACGATCACCCTACTATTAAAAAAAGGAAAGGACCCAGAAGAAGTGGGCTCATATAGGCCAATCTCCTTATTAAACACTGACCAAAAATTTTTGGCTAAGACGCTAGCCAGGAGGCTCAATACCTTCATGGGCAAATTAGTGCACCTAGACCAAACAGGGTTTATCCCAAATAGGAACTCTTTTCACAACCTCAGACGTGTTCTTAATATTATGCACAGTAATAGGCCACCCACACAAGACTTTGTCATCCTTAGCCTGGATGCCGAAAAAGCATTTGACAGGGTGGAATGGCATTACCTCTTTGCAGTCTTGGAAAAGTTTGGATGCGGTCATACATTTCTGTCCTGGATCAAATTACTGTACAATAACACCTGTGCTAATATACTTACAAATCAGACACTGTCTGCTCCATTTCAGCTGGGTAGAGGTACTAGACAGGGTTGCCCACTTAGTCCGTTGCTCTTTGCCCTAGTCATAGAACCGCTCGCGGAAACTGTCCATGCACATCCAAGGATATATGGCTATGAAACAGAATGCACTAAGAACAAGATCTCTTTGTATGCAGACGAAATATTGCTATATGTAACAGAGCCACCAGTATCTATCACTTCAATATTAGAGGTGTTTAGCCTTTTTGGGGTTTTCTCTGGGTATAGGATTAATTGGGGTAAAAGTGAGTTGTTACCAATACGACTGGGACACAAGGAGTGGCTCAAACAGCTTCCTTTGCGTGTAGTCCAGGACAATTTAACTTATTTAGGAGTGACAATTACCAAAAACTATAGTGCCCTTTATAAAGCCAACTTCCCAGCCTTGTTAAGAAAACTGGAGCACAACATTCAGTTTTGGAGAACGCTACCAATTTCCCTCCAGGGAAGAGTTAATGCTATAAAAATGATTTTTCTCCCTCAGATACTTTATCTCTTTCAAAACCTACCCATATTCCTCACTAAATCTTTCTTCAAGAAATTGGACTCCATTATTCTTCCTTTTATATGGAACTATAAAACACATAGAATTAAAAAAAGAACACCTATGTAAACATACATCTGTTGGAGGGTTAGCTCTACCCGACTTCAAGCTATACTATTGGGCTGCGTTCTATCGCGCATTGGTTGGAGGATGTTTCTTCACCTTTCAAAGGGATGAAGATGGAATGTGAAGACTGTTTACCATATTCAATTAGAGCAGTTATATTAGCACCTGTGAAGATCAATAGAACATGTTACACTATTAGGATGTGGAAACAACTGAAAAAGCATCTCAACCTTAATACGCTGTCCTCTCTGCTGCCAATAGTGGCCAATCCTACCTTCATCCCCTCCACTTTGGATGGAGCATTCAATCTGTGGAGGGAGTTAGGGATAGGAAGTATCGGGGACCTGTACATTAGGGGCACCTTTGCCTCTTTTCAACAACTCCAGGAGAAATTTAAATTACCAAAGAATCATTTCTTCAGATATCTCCAGATTAGAAATTATGTCAAAACATATCTTCCCAATTTTGAGACACTAACTCCAAATGCTTTGGAGATCTCTATTAAAATGTCTGCCAGGTGGCATTCCAAGATTTCTCAATTATATGACACATTGCTGAGCATGGGCTCACCCAAAACAAACTGCCTGAAGGATAAATGGGAACCCAAATATCTCAACCTGTGTGGGAAGAATGCCTTGAACACATACGTAACGGTTCCATTAACACCCGACACTGTTTGATACAATTCAAAATTCTACACAGGTTATATTACTCCAGGGCCAAGTTGCATAAAATATTTCCAGACGTATCTCCACTGTGTGAGAAATGTGAATGCGCAGATGCTACCTTGTCACACAGCTATGCCATAAACTACAAAAATATTGGGGTGACATATTTAATTTCCTGTCTAAGATTCTGGAAGTCCAGATAATCCCAGATCCTGTTTTGATTATTTTGGGAGTATCCAATGAGCTCTTAAAGCTTAACGTTGCCCAACGGCGTCTCCTGTCATGTGGTGTTATAGCTGCTAAGAAGCTGATCCTTCTACATTGGAGGGGGAAGGAAGTGCTATCACTGGCTATCAGACCTGACCGATACCCTCCACCTAGAGAGGATCAGATTCACTCTAAAAGATAAACTGAGGGAGTTTGAAAAAACTTGGGAACCATTGGTCTCTTACCTTGACTCAATAACCGACTGACATGACCAACAGCGTGGAACTCCTGAGGAAGGCTGGGGTGGGGTTCACCCGGGGGATACTGGGGACTAGGGGTAGATTTGGATTTGGGGGGGGGGGGGGGTGGCGGGACTTGTCCTATATGTCTTGTGATCTTGTACTCTTGCTGTTTATGTATGTGTCAGGATTTTTTTTCTTAAAAGAAACATGTAAATGTCAGACCAAGTGCCTTGTTGAAAGAAATGATTCACAATAAATATATTTGAAATGATAAGATCTTCAACATCGTCTTCGCTGTCAATCACAATGCGTTCAAACAGGTTGGTGTAGTTTCTGCAGACAAAAAATGTGCACACAGTATAGATGAAAACAAAAATACATAAGCATGCAGTTCCAGCTTTTCTACAACCAAACATTTAATTTATGACACAAGTCAAATATAAAAGATTCACAGTAAATATTTTTATAATAATTATCATTTTGTCTCATCCCCTGTAATAATTACAGGAGATACAACACACCTGTAACAGGAGCTCTGGACAGTGAGAGATTCACTGGTACCTGGACCATTTCTGTTATCCAAATCTATAACCTAAAAACACAAAAATGAAAATTTTGGTGGTGTTTGACCAGTTTAGAACTATTTTAATATCTCAACAGTTTAAAGGATTGAGAGGAAAATCTGTAGATTGTGGTGCGAGATGAATGTCAGTTCAAAATAGCTGTAAACGCTACAAATATTGGCAAAAATAAAAAGACTTAAAAAGAGTTAGCACCTATTGTACTTCATCCAGATCCTCAACACCATTCTTTGGGGGCAAAGAAAAGCATATATCATTGCTTGTCTTAGAATCTAAATGTGCAGTCTTAGAATTAATTATGAGAGTGCCCTGTTTTCTTCAATGTCCTGTTTATTTCATTGCCTTGTGTAACGAACTGGCGGGGCAGATAGGACACAGATGCAGATATTTAGAGGTTTAATAGAAATGACACACAAAAGCATACAACTCATACAAAGACCAAATAATGCTATGAAAGTTAACACAAAAGGACACAGAGAGCATAAACAAACTGAACAAAAACCACTACTCACGACTAGACCTATAGACTTATAGCTTAACGTACAACAACATACAATAACCCACAACCACAGAGACCAAACACAGGACTTAAATACATTAACTAAACAAGGGACACAACAAGACACACCTGATGGTGATAACGAGGGGCAGAGAACACAGCAGGGGTGTGAAAACAGAGACAACTAGGAAATGTCAAAATAAAAAACACTCAAAACCACAGAGAACAAAACAAAAGACAAGACTGACAGGGGGATACAGGACCACATGACACCTTGTAACTCCTCTGTGCATTATGTGACAAACAGACAAAAACCATGGAATGCCTAAAAGCACTGTTGTTGGCAGTATAATGCGTTAGCTATTGAAGTAAAGTGATTTTGGTCATTCTCGCAAAGATTTTGTAGAAAATTAATAGATACAAGTTTTCGAAGTAAACTCTTATTAGCTATTTTTGTTGTTATTGTATTTGCATAAACAAAAGTACATAAACTTGTACCAGACAGTAAAATGAACAAGGCACTGAAGAAAGCAAGGATGGTCTAATAATTATTTCCATGCCTGGATATTTGACACTTCAAAAACAAACAAGCATCCAGAAAATAAACAAGCCATACATGCACTTTATAGGACATAACCACATACAGGACATATAACCAAACTACATGTCATTAATACATAAATACAGTAAAGGTGTCACGTTGAGGACCCCGGCCCCTCCCTTTTGGGCGTGTGTACACGTTGTCCACGTGCTTTGTCTGCGTCAGTGGGACTTCGTGGTGAGGGTCATAGACATATATACATAGACGCCTCATCGAGCGGGGCAGCCCGCTGCTGCGATACGTAACAGCGTCCGCCATATTGGTGAGGGCATATGTGCCAGTAAGGCTAATGCAAGTGAATGGTGAACTTCAGAAAGTGCTCTTCTACAAAGTATTTTTAGCTAATGTTCGTCATCGACCCACTCACATATAAACGTTAATATATTTGGAAATTAAACAATCACCAAAGACAATATTTATGACTTTTCATTATATTTTAATTGTAATTTCTGAATAAAAAAATGTCAACCTATGATACAATTGATTCCGTTTTTATATTTACAGTAATTAACATTTATGAACATGTGTACACACACATCATCAATATATGAAATAATAAATAAAATATCTATTTATATATGTACACATTAATATCTATATATATATATGTGTGTACACATTAATATCTATATCTATCTATATATATGTACACATTAATATCTATCTATCTATATATGTACACATTAATGTCTATATCTATATGTACACATTAATATCTATATCTATATATATGTACACATTAATATCTATATATCTATATATATATCTATATATCGGTCTATATCTATCTCTGTATATACTGGGATCTCTATTGTTTGAAACTAATACCCTTGGAAAAGAACAGTCTTGCACAGCTTTTTCCGTGTGTTACCACTCTGCAACTTAAGAGTGTTCAGCTTGGCAATATGGTGCAGTCTCAGTTTGTGGAAGACAGACACAACTTGAGACATCAACATGAAATGGTGGTTGTCAATTCCAAATTGTGTTTCTTGAATGTGCCCCCCCAGAAAAAATACATCCTCAGACCCAATCTCTGCACGAACCAACTGACAGATCAAGGCCACTTTGACCACTTGTTCTGACCTCGTCTGACGAATGAAGCGCTCAGCTGATCTGACCACCCTCACTGTGCCCTCAGAAGGAATCATCAGTCCTCCTTTGTTTTTTAATGTGAGCAGGTGATAGCTCTGATCAAATGATGCAGGTGTAGCATCAGTAACCAAACTACCACGGCACACATCACAGGACAGCTTTGTAAGAATTTGCCTGACAACAAACCCTGAGATGTACACCAGTGCATTATCAACCAGTGCACCAAAGCGGGTTGGTAGATATGTATGGTCACACACTAAAGCAGAGATGTTGACAAAGGGGGTCTGCTACTGCTGGAGAAGAGGACATCTCAAGAGCTGGCTGGGACACGGTCTCATCCTGTGCTACCACATTTCCTGATGAACTTGGAGACACACCGCACCGCACCATCAGATGCCTGAAGATGGCCTGGAACTGGTTGGCTGAGGGGTTGTTATTCCAGCCCCCTGAAAACATGCACACAAACACTTACATATGCAGTTAACCTGACAACATGCAGACAAAAAGACAAAGCTCATCTTCAGAGGAAAGAAGAATCTCAGCTCTGTACCCGATGCTCTGATTGAATTAAAGAGGAGCTCCAAGTGATTCTGATCCTGACTGCCTGACCTGTCCTGTCAAAATCCTCTGGCCTGAAATGCTCACTGCAGAGCATGGAGGACAAGCTGGCAGAAAACCCTTCTCGTCTGACAGCTGTTTCCCATCTCTTTCTGAGATCTCTATCTTTTGGAAACCTACATAGTATGACAAACGTTTGCTAAACAAATCACAATAATCAGAGTACCTACTTCGGTCGAATTTAGTAAAAATATACTTTGTTCTGAGACTGGTTTCACCGCGGGAAATCACAGTATTACGTCCGTGATGAACAGTATTGAACACAAAATCAGGAAAATCTGTACGTAAAATGACTCCGTAATGTACAAATAGAAGCATTAATACATTTACATTCTTACCAGTGAAAGGTTATGCCAATTGATCTTGTTTCAGTTGAAAAGCGGTTGGTGCAGTTATACGCAGAGCATGAGCGAGGCATCTTTCGCTGCTTCTCCGATCGCTCTTCTGCCCTCACCAATATGGCGGACGCATTTACGTACGACTCAGCGTTCCATGAGGCGTCTATGTATATATGTCTATGGTGAGGGTTATGTCGTGTGAATAATGTGTCTCACCTGTGAATCGTCTCGTAATCACGTGGGGCTAATGTGGTCTGTCTATTTAATGTGCGCTCGCGCAGTGTCCTGTGCTCGTCGTTGTCTAAGTCTGCACGTTGTGTGAATCGTGTGTGTTGCTCGTGCGCTATTGCGCAATCTCTTTGTTATTAAAGTGACGTCTGCCTGGAAAGCAAGGATTCCCGTGTCTCGTCCTTCGCCCTACCCGCGCATCACAAAAGGCTAAAATACTTTTGGTACACATACAAACATCATGCTATGATATATTCTTAAAATATAACTTACGCTCTTTCTGCCACTTGTTGTAAAGGACTGCTTTCATACAGAGGTTCCCATGGCTGAAGTAAAGACACACAATGCATTTCACATAAAAACATAGTTCAATGGAGTTGAGGTAAAAGATAAATGGTGCTGGTGATGGCTGAACAACCAAAAAAAAAGGACAGACATATTACATTTTAAATTGAACTTACCAGTGTATCAGCAACATCAAACTCTGTTTTCTTTTTTTAAACAATCTCTGGGTCAGAGTCAGACAAGTCTGACAAATTTCCAACTGCAAAACATAGAAAAAAAAAACTAACTTAATTTCTACTAAGTGATAATACTATATTTGTTAACCGATGTTACACCCGAATGCATAAACACAACATTTGTAAAAACTCATGACTCAGTAGATCCCAAATGGCTTTCAAGGTTTCTAGAAAGTAATTTGACATGTAGGTCAATGCTAGTGATGCTTACTTGCACAACTTCAAAATTTATATTTGTTGAAGTTTAGGCAATGTGTGCCAAACTCCACACACAAACATCACAGCTTACCTTCTTCAAAGTCCCTTTTCAAGCAGATGAAAACAGTAATCCTTTGATATGGCTTGCCAACTTCAGCCTTATAAGCACCAAGTGTAAAAGGTCTTTGTGTCCCAGGGATATTAATGACCTCTGTCCCATCTGGATACAGAAGAAGGAAAGGCCCATCTTTTACATCTTTGTTGAAGTCCTTAATTTTTTAACAGCCTGACTAAGCAGAGTTGTGGGAGAGATGTCTGGGTCTGTTGTAAGGGAATGTTGTGGCCTTAGACTACCCTTCTGATTGACCATCAAGCCAACATTTATCTGAAAGAAAAATGATATGAAAGACTGAGCAATGTTTAAAAATCATTGTCAAACGTTCTTTTTGTTTTTAATTCTTGTGTTACATGCTGCAATAGCAACCAAATGGACCAACTATTTACTAATATCAGTCAAAGCAGAATGATGGAAACCTTGGATACAAACAGTTCATAATAAGGGTTGGTAATTTACAACGCCAGCAATCGCTGTTTTGAACGCCTAAATGCAAGACTTACTACTTGTTTGGAAATGCATGTGTAACATTACAAACATGATAAAACAGCTTGTTATCACATCCAAACACTGTTTTCATTCAAAATATGAGTTTTCCTTTCATTCTTCAAAAGTTGCACTTTTGCTCCAAGTTATGCTCAGAAACACTGTTTAGAGCGCTTACAGGGCCAGCAAACGCTGTTTTGAACGCCTAAATGCAAGACTTACTACTTGTTTGGAAATGCATGTGTAACATTACAAACATGATAAAACAGCTTGTTATCACATCCAAACACTGTTTTGAAACAAAATATGAGTTTTCAGTTCATTCTTCAAAAGTTGCACTTTTGCTCCAAGTTATGCTCAGAAACACTGTTTAGAGCGTTTACAGCGCCAGCAAACGCTGTTTTGAACGCCTAAATGCAAGACTTACTACTTGTTTGGAAATGCATGTGTAACATTACAAACATGATAAAACAGCTTGTTATCACATCCAAACACTGTTTTCATTCAAAATATGAGTTTTCTTTTCATTCTTCAAAAGTTGCACTTTTGCCACAAGTTATGCTCAGAAACACTGTTTAGAGCGCTTACAGCGCCAGCAAACGCTGTTTTGAACGCCTTAATACAAGACTTACTACTTGTTTGGAAATGCATGTGTAACATTACAAACATGATAAAACAGCTTGTTATCACATCCAAACACTGTTTTCATTCAAAATATGAGTTTTCCTTTCATTCTTCAAAAGTTGCACTTTTGCTCCAAGTTATGCTCAGAAACACTGTTTAGAGCGCTTACAGGGCCAGCAAACGCTGTTTTGAACGCCTAAATGCAAGACTTACTACTTGTTTGGAAATGCATGTGTAACATTACAAACATGATAAAACAGCTTGTTATCACATCCAAACACTGTTTTCATTCAAAATATGAGTTTTCCTTTCATTCTTCAAAAGTTGCACTTTTGCTCCAAGTTATGCTCAGAAACACTGTTTAGAGCGCTTACAGGGCCAGCAAACGCTGTTTTGAACGCCTAAATGCAAGACTTACTACTTGTTTGGAAATGCATGTGTAACATTACAAACATGATAAAACAGCTTGTTATCACATCCAAACACTGTTTTGAAACAAAATATGAGTTTTCAGTTCATTCTTCAAAAGTTGCACTTTTGCTCCAAGTTATGCTCAGAAACACTGTTTAGAGCGTTTACAGCGCCAGCAAACGCTGTTTTGAACGCCTAAATGCAAGACTTACTACTTGTTTGGAAATGCATGTGTAACATTACAAACATGATAAAACAGCTTGTTATCACATCCAAACACTGTTTTCATTCAAAATATGAGTTTTCTTTTCATTCTTCAAAAGTTGCACTTTTGCCACAAGTTATGCTCAGAAACACTGTTTAGAGCGCTTACAGCGCCAGCAAACGCTGTTTTGAACGCCTTAATACAAGACTTACTACTTGTTTGGAAATGCATGTGTAACATTACAAACATGATAAAACAGCTTGTTATCACATCCAAACACTGTTTTCATTCAAAATATGAGTTTTCCTTTCATTCTTCAAAAGTTGCACTTTTGCTCCAAGTTATGCTCAGAAACACTGTTTAGAGCGCTTACAGGGCCAGCAAACGCTGTTTTGAACGCCTAAATGCAAGACTTACTACTTGTTTGGAAATGCATGTGTAACATTACAAACATGATAAAACAGCTTGTTATCACATCCAAACACTGTTTTGGAACAAAATATGAGTTTTCCTTTCATTCTTCAAAAGTTGCACTTTTGCTCCAAGTTATGCTCAGAAACACTGTTTAGAGCGTTTACAGCGCCAGCAAACGCTGTTTTGAACGCCTAAATGCAAGACTTACTACTTGTTTGGAAATGCATGTGTAACATTACAAACATGATAAAACAGCTTGTTATCACATCCAAACACTGTTTTCATTCAAAATATGAGTTTTCCTTTCATTCTTCAAAAGTTGCACTTTTGCTCCAAGTTATGCTCAGAAACACTGTTTAGAGCGCTTACAGGGCCAGCAAACGCTGTTTTGAACGCCTAAATGCAAGACTTACTACTTGTTTGGAAATGCATGTGTAACATTACAAACATGATAAAACAGCTTGTTATCACATCCAAACACTGTTTTGGAACAAAATATGAGTTTTCCTTTCATTCTTCAAAAGTTGCACTTTTGCTCCAAGTTATGCTCAGAAACACTGTTTAGAGCGTTTACAGCGCCAGCAAACGCTGTTTTGAACGCCTTAATACAAGACTTACTACTTGTTTGGAAATGCTTGTGTAACATTACAAACATGATGAAATAGCTTGTTATCACATCCAAACACTGTTTTGAAACAAAATATGAGTTTTCAGTTCATTCTTCAAAAGTTGCACTTTTGCCACAAGTTATGCTCAGAAACACTGTTTAGAGCGCTTACAGCGCCAGCAAACGCTGTTTTGAACGCCTTAATACAAGACTTACTACTTGTTTGGAAATGCATGTGTAACATTACAAACATGATAAAACAGCTTGTTATCACATCCAAACACTGTTTTCATTCAAAATATGAGTTTTCTTTTCATTCTTCAAAAGTTGTACTTTTGCCACAAGTTATGCTCAGAAACACTGTTTAGAGCGCTTACAGCGCCAGCAATCGCTGTTTTGAACGCCTAAATGCAAGACTTACTACTTGTTAGGAAATGCATGTGTAACATTACAAACATGATAAAACAGCTTGTTATCACATCCAAACACTGTTTTCATTCAAAATATGAGTTTTCCTTTCATTCTTCAAAAGTTGCACTTTTGCTCCAAGTTATGCTCAGAAACACTGTTTAGAGCGCTTACAGGGCCAGCAAACGCTGTTTTGAACGCCTTAATACAAGACTTACTACTTGTTAGGAAATGCATGTGTAACATTACAAACATGATAAAACAGCTTGTTATCACATCCAAACACTGTTTTGGAACAAAATATGAGTTTTCCTTTCATTCTTCAAAAGTTGCACTTTTGCTCCAAGTTATGCTCAGAAACACTGTTTAGAGCGTTTACAGCGCCAGCAAACGCTGTTTTGAACGCCTTAATACAAGACTTACTACTTGTTTGGAAATGCATGTGTAACATTACAAACATGATGAAATAGCTTGTTATCACATCCAAACACTGTTTTGAAACAAAATATGAGTTTTCAGTTCATTCTTCAAAAGTTGCACTTTTGCCACAAGTTATGCTCAGAAACACTGTTTAGAGCGCTTACAGCGCCAGCAAACGCTGTTTTGAACGCCTTAATACAAGACTTACTACTTGTTTGGAAATGCATGTGTAACATTACAAACATGATAAAACAGCTTGTTATCACATCCAAACACTGTTTTCATTCAAAATATGAGTTTTCCTTTCATTCTTCAAAAGTTGCACTTTTGCTCCAAGTTATGCTCAGAAACACTGTTTAGAGCGTTTACAGCGCCAGCAAACGCTGTTTTGAACGCCTAAATGCAAGACTTACTACTTGTTTGGAAATGCATGTGTAACATTACAAACATGATAAAACAGCTTGTTATCACATCCAAACACTGTTTTGAAACAAAATATGAGTTTTCAGTTCATTCTTCAAAAGTTGCACTTTTGCTCCAAGTTATGCTCAGAAACACTGTTTAGAGCGTTTACAGCGCCAGCAAACGCTGTTTTGAACGCCTAAATGCAAGACTTACTACTTGTTTGGAAATGCATGTGTAACATTACAAACATGATAAAACAGCTTGTTATCACATCCAAACACTGTTTTCATTCAAAATATGAGTTTTCTTTTCATTCTTCAAAAGTTGCACTTTTGCCACAAGTTATGCTCAGAAACACTGTTTAGAGCGCTTACAGCGCCAGCAAACGCTGTTTTGAACGCCTTAATACAAGACTTACTACTTGTTTGGAAATGCATGTGTAACATTACAAACATGATAAAACAGCTTGTTATCACATCCAAACACTGTTTTCATTCAAAATATGAGTTTTCCTTTCATTCTTCAAAAGTTGCACTTTTGCTCCAAGTTATGCTCAGAAACACTGTTTAGAGCGCTTACAGGGCCAGCAAACGCTGTTTTGAACGCCTAAATGCAAGACTTACTACTTGTTTGGAAATGCATGTGTAACATTACAAACATGATAAAACAGCTTGTTATCACATCCAAACACTGTTTTGGAACAAAATATGAGTTTTCCTTTCATTCTTCAAAAGTTGCACTTTTGCTCCAAGTTATGCTCAGAAACACTGTTTAGAGCGTTTACAGCGCCAGCAAACGCTGTTTTGAACGCCTAAATGCAAGACTTACTACTTGTTTGGAAATGCATGTGTAACATTACAAACATGATAAAACAGCTTGTTATCACATCCAAACACTGTTTTCATTCAAAATATGAGTTTTCTTTTCATTCTTCAAAAGTTGCACTTTTGCCACAAGTTATGCTCAGAAACACTGTTTAGAGCGCTTACAGCGCCAGCAAACGCTGTTTTGAACGCCTTAATACAAGACTTACTACTTGTTTGGAAATGCATGTGTAACATTACAAACATGATAAAACAGCTTGTTATCACATCCAAACACTGTTTTCATTCAAAATATGAGTTTTCCTTTCATTCTTCAAAAGTTGCACTTTTGCTCCAAGTTATGCTCAGAAACACTGTTTAGAGCGTTTACAGCGCCAGCAAACGCTGTTTTGAACGCCTAAATGCAAGACTTACTACTTGTTTGGAAATGCATGTGTAACATTACAAACATGATAAAACAGCTTGTTATCACATCCAAACACTGTTTTGAAACAAAATATGAGTTTTCAGTTCATTCTTCAAAAGTTGCACTTTTGCTCCAAGTTATGCTCAGAAACACTGTTTAGAGCGTTTACAGTGCCAGCAAACGCTGTTTTGAACGCCTAAATGCAAGACTTACTACTTGTTTGGAAATGCATGTGTAACATTACAAACATGATAAAACAGCTTGTTATCACATCCAAACACTGTTTTCATTCAAAATATGAGTTTTCTTTTCATTCTTCAAAAGTTGCACTTTTGCCACAAGTTATGCTCAGAAACACTGTTTAGAGCGCTTACAGCGCCAGCAAACGCTGTTTTGAACGCCTTAATACAAGACTTACTACTTGTTTGGAAATGCATGTGTAACATTACAAACATGATAAAACAGCTTGTTATCACATCCAAACACTGTTTTCATTCAAAATATGAGTTTTCCTTTCATTCTTCAAAAGTTGCACTTTTGCTCCAAGTTATGCTCAGAAACACTGTTTAGAGCGCTTACAGGGCCAGCAAACGCTGTTTTGAACGCCTAAATGCAAGACTTACTACTTGTTTGGAAATGCATGTGTAACATTACAAACATGATAAAACAGCTTGTTATCACATCCAAACACTGTTTTCATTCAAAATATGAGTTTTCCTTTCATTCTTCAAAAGTTGCACTTTTGCTCCAAGTTATGCTCAGAAACACTGTTTAGAGCGTTTACAGCGCCAGCAAACGCTGTTTTGAACGCCTAAATGCAAGACTTACTACTTGTTTGGAAATGCATGTGTAACATTACAAACATGATAAAACAGCTTGTTATCACATCCAAACACTGTTTTCATTCAAAATATGAGTTTTCTTTTCATTCTTCAAAAGTTGCACTTTTGCCACAAGTTATGCTCAGAAACACTGTTTAGAGCGCTTACAGCGCCAGCAAACGCTGTTTTGAACGCCTTAATACAAGACTTACTACTTGTTTGGAAATGCATGTGTAACATTACAAACATGATAAAACAGCTTGTTATCACATCCAAACACTGTTTTCATTCAAAATATGAGTTTTCCTTTCATTCTTCAAAAGTTGCACTTTTGCTCCAAGTTATGCTCAGAAACACTGTTTAGAGCGCTTACAGGGCCAGCAAACGCTGTTTTGAACGCCTAAATGCAAGACTTACTACTTGTTTGGAAATGCATGTGTAACATTACAAACATGATAAAACAGCTTGTTATCACATCCAAACACTGTTTTGAAACAAAATATGAGTTTTCAGTTCATTCTTCAAAAGTTGCACTTTTGCTCCAAGTTATGCTCAGAAACACTGTTTAGAGCGTTTACAGCGCCAGCAAACGCTGTTTTGAACGCCTAAATGCAAGACTTACTACTTGTTTGGAAATGCATGTGTAACATTACAAACATGATAAAACAGCTTGTTATCACATCCAAACACTGTTTTCATTCAAAATATGAGTTTTCCTTTCATTCTTCAAAAGTTGCACTTTTGCTCCAAGTTATGCTCAGAAACACTGTTTAGAGCGCTTACAGGGCCAGCAAACGCTGTTTTGAACGCCTTAATACAAGACTTACTACTTGTTTGGAAATGCATGTGTAACATTACAAACATGATGAAATAGCTTGTTATCACATCCAAACACTGTTTTGAAACAAAATATGAGTTTTCAGTTCATTCTTCAAAAGTTGCACTTTTGCCACAAGTTATGCTCAGAAACACTGTTTAGAGCGCTTACAGCGCCAGCAAACGCTGTTTTGAACGCCTTAATACAAGACTTACTACTTGTTTGGAAATGCATGTGTAACATTACAAACATGATAAAACAGCTTGTTATCACATCCAAACACTGTTTTCATTCAAAATATGAGTTTTCCTTTCATTCTTCAAAAGTTGCACTTTTGCTCCAAGTTATGCTCAGAAACACTGTTTAGAGCGCTTACAGGGCCAGCAAACGCTGTTTTGAACGCCTAAATGCAAGACTTACTACTTGTTTGGAAATGCATGTGTAACATTACAAACATGATAAAACAGCTTGTTATCACATCCAAACACTGTTTTGGAACAAAATATGAGTTTTCCTTTCATTCTTCAAAAGTTGCACTTTTGCTCCAAGTTATGCTCAGAAACACTGTTTAGAGCGTTTACAGCGCCAGCAAACGCTGTTTTGAACGCCTTAATACAAGACTTACTACTTGTTTGGAAATGCTTGTGTAACATTACAAACATGATGAAATAGCTTGTTATCACATCCAAACACTGTTTTGAAACAAAATATGAGTTTTCAGTTCATTCTTCAAAAGTTGCACTTTTGCCACAAGTTATGCTCAGAAACACTGTTTAGAGCGCTTACAGCGCCAGCAAACGCTGTTTTGAACGCCTTAATACAAGACTTACTACTTGTTTGGAAATGCATGTGTAACATTACAAACATGATAAAACAGCTTGTTATCACATCCAAACACTGTTTTCATTCAAAATATGAGTTTTCTTTTCATTCTTCAAAAGTTGTACTTTTGCCACAAGTTATGCTCAGAAACACTGTTTAGAGCGCTTACAGCGCCAGCAATCGCTGTTTTGAACGCCTAAATGCAAGACTTACTACTTGTTAGGAAATGCATGTGTAACATTACAAACATGATAAAACAGCTTGTTATCACATCCAAACACTGTTTTCATTCAAAATATGAGTTTTCCTTTCATTCTTCAAAAGTTGCACTTTTGCTCCAAGTTATGCTCAGAAACACTGTTTAGAGCGCTTACAGGGCCAGCAAACGCTGTTTTGAACGCCTTAATACAAGACTTACTACTTGTTAGGAAATGCATGTGTAACATTACAAACATGATAAAACAGCTTGTTATCACATCCAAACACTGTTTTGGAACAAAATATGAGTTTTCCTTTCATTCTTCAAAAGTTGCACTTTTGCTCCAAGTTATGCTCAGAAACACTGTTTAGAGCGTTTACAGCGCCAGCAAACGCTGTTTTGAACGCCTTAATACAAGACTTACTACTTGTTTGGAAATGCATGTGTAACATTACAAACATGATGAAATAGCTTGTTATCACATCCAAACACTGTTTTGAAACAAAATATGAGTTTTCAGTTCATTCTTCAAAAGTTGCACTTTTGCCACAAGTTATGCTCAGAAACACTGTTTAGAGCGCTTACAGCGCCAGCAAACGCTGTTTTGAACGCCTTAATACAAGACTTACTACTTGTTTGGAAATGCATGTGTAACATTACAAACATGATAAAACAGCTTGTTATCACATCCAAACACTGTTTTCATTCAAAATATGAGTTTTCCTTTCATTCTTCAAAAGTTGCACTTTTGCTCCAAGTTATGCTCAGAAACACTGTTTAGAGCGTTTACAGCGCCAGCAAACGCTGTTTTGAACGCCTAAATGCAAGACTTACTACTTGTTTGGAAATGCATGTGTAACATTACAAACATGATAAAACAGCTTGTTATCACATCCAAACACTGTTTTGAAACAAAATATGAGTTTTCAGTTCATTCTTCAAAAGTTGCACTTTTGCTCCAAGTTATGCTCAGAAACACTGTTTAGAGCGTTTACAGCGCCAGCAAACGCTGTTTTGAACGCCTAAATGCAAGACTTACTACTTGTTTGGAAATGCATGTGTAACATTACAAACATGATAAAACAGCTTGTTATCACATCCAAACACTGTTTTCATTCAAAATATGAGTTTTCTTTTCATTCTTCAAAAGTTGCACTTTTGCCACAAGTTATGCTCAGAAACACTGTTTAGAGCGCTTACAGCGCCAGCAAACGCTGTTTTGAACGCCTTAATACAAGACTTACTACTTGTTTGGAAATGCATGTGTAACATTACAAACATGATAAAACAGCTTGTTATCACATCCAAACACTGTTTTCATTCAAAATATGAGTTTTCCTTTCATTCTTCAAAAGTTGCACTTTTGCTCCAAGTTATGCTCAGAAACACTGTTTAGAGCGCTTACAGGGCCAGCAAACGCTGTTTTGAACGCCTAAATGCAAGACTTACTACTTGTTTGGAAATGCATGTGTAACATTACAAACATGATAAAACAGCTTGTTATCACATCCAAACACTGTTTTGGAACAAAATATGAGTTTTCCTTTCATTCTTCAAAAGTTGCACTTTTGCTCCAAGTTATGCTCAGAAACACTGTTTAGAGCGTTTACAGCGCCAGCAAACGCTGTTTTGAACGCCTAAATGCAAGACTTACTACTTGTTTGGAAATGCATGTGTAACATTACAAACATGATAAGACAGCTTGTTATCACATCCAAACACTGTTTTCATTCAAAATATGAGTTTTCTTTTCATTCTTCAAAAGTTGCACTTTTGCCACAAGTTATGCTCAGAAACACTGTTTAGAGCGCTTACAGCGCCAGCAAACGCTGTTTTGAACGCCTTAATACAAGACTTACTACTTGTTTGGAAATGCATGTGTAACATTACAAACATGATAAAACAGCTTGTTATCACATCCAAACACTGTTTTCATTCAAAATATGAGTTTTCCTTTCATTCTTCAAAAGTTGCACTTTTGCTCCAAGTTATGCTCAGAAACACTGTTTAGAGCGTTTACAGCGCCAGCAAACGCTGTTTTGAACGCCTAAATGCAAGACTTACTACTTGTTTGGAAATGCATGTGTAACATTACAAACATGATAAAACAGCTTGTTATCACATCCAAACACTGTTTTGAAACAAAATATGAGTTTTCAGTTCATTCTTCAAAAGTTGCACTTTTGCTCCAAGTTATGCTCAGAAACACTGTTTAGAGCGTTTACAGCGCCAGCAAACGCTGTTTTGAACGCCTAAATGCAAGACTTACTACTTGTTTGGAAATGCATGTGTAACATTACAAACATGATAAAACAGCTTGTTATCACATCCAAACACTGTTTTCATTCAAAATATGAGTTTTCTTTTCATTCTTCAAAAGTTGCACTTTTGCCACAAGTTATGCTCAGAAACACTGTTTAGAGCGCTTACAGCGCCAGCAAACGCTGTTTTGAACGCCTTAATACAAGACTTACTACTTGTTTGGAAATGCATGTGTAACATTACAAACATGATAAAACAGCTTGTTATCACATCCAAACACTGTTTTCATTCAAAATATGAGTTTTCCTTTCATTCTTCAAAAGTTGCACTTTTGCTCCAAGTTATGCTCAGAAACACTGTTTAGAGCGCTTACAGGGCCAGCAAACGCTGTTTTGAACGCCTAAATGCAAGACTTACTACTTGTTTGGAAATGCATGTGTAACATTACAAACATGATAAAACAGCTTGTTATCACATCCAAACACTGTTTTGGAACAAAATATGAGTTTTCCTTTCATTCTTCAAAAGTTGCACTTTTGCTCCAAGTTATGCTCAGAAACACTGTTTAGAGCGTTTACAGCGCCAGCAAACGCTGTTTTGAACGCCTAAATGCAAGACTTACTACTTGTTTGGAAATGCATGTGTAACATTACAAACATGATAAAACAGCTTGTTATCACATCCAAACACTGTTTTCATTCAAAATATGAGTTTTCTTTTCATTCTTCAAAAGTTGCACTTTTGCCACAAGTTATGCTCAGAAACACTGTTTAGAGCGCTTACAGCGCCAGCAAACGCTGTTTTGAACGCCTTAATACAAGACTTACTACTTGTTTGGAAATGCATGTGTAACATTACAAACATGATAAAACAGCTTGTTATCACATCCAAACACTGTTTTCATTCAAAATATGAGTTTTCCTTTCATTCTTCAAAAGTTGCACTTTTGCTCCAAGTTATGCTCAGAAACACTGTTTAGAGCGCTTACAGGGCCAGCAAACGCTGTTTTGAACGCCTAAATGCAAGACTTACTACTTGTTTGGAAATGCATGTGTAACATTACAAACATGATAAAACAGCTTGTTATCACATCCAAACACTGTTTTGAAACAAAATATGAGTTTTCAGTTCATTCTTCAAAAGTTGCACTTTTGCTCCAAGTTATGCTCAGAAACACTGTTTAGAGCGTTTACAGCGCCAGCAAACGCTGTTTTGAACGCCTAAATGCAAGACTTACTACTTGTTTGGAAATGCATGTGTAACATTACAAACATGATAAAACAGCTTGTTATCACATCCAAACACTGTTTTCATTCAAAATATGAGTTTTCCTTTCATTCTTCAAAAGTTGCACTTTTGCTCCAAGTTATGCTCAGAAACACTGTTTAGAGCGCTTACAGGGCCAGCAAACGCTGTTTTGAACGCCTTAATACAAGACTTACTACTTGTTTGGAAATGCATGTGTAACATTACAAACATGATGAAATAGCTTGTTATCACATCCAAACACTGTTTTGAAACAAAATATGAGTTTTCAGTTCATTCTTCAAAAGTTGCACTTTTGCCACAAGTTATGCTCAGAAACACTGTTTAGAGCGCTTACAGCGCCAGCAAACGCTGTTTTGAACGCCTTAATACAAGACTTACTACTTGTTTGGAAATGCATGTGTAACATTACAAACATGATAAAACAGCTTGTTATCACATCCAAACACTGTTTTCATTCAAAATATGAGTTTTCTTTTCATTCTTCAAAAGTTGCACTTTTGCCACAAGTTATGCTCAGAAACACTGTTTAGAGCGCTTACAGCGCCAGCAAACGCTGTTTTGAACGCCTTAATACAAGACTTACTACTTGTTTGGAAATGCATGTGTAACATTACAAACATGATAAAACAGCTTGTTATCACATCCAAACACTGCTTTCATTCAAAATATGAGTTTTCCTTTCATTCTTCAAAAGTTGCACTTTTGCTCCAAGTTATGCTCAGAAACACTGTTTAGAGCGCTTACAGGGCCAGCAAACGCTGTTTTGAACGCCTAAATGCAAGACTTACTACTTGTTTGGAAATGCATGTGTAACATTACAAACATGATAAAACAGCTTGTTATCACATCCAAACACTGTTTTCATTCAAAATATGAGTTTTCCTTTCATTCTTCAAAAGTTGCACTTTTGCTCCAAGTTATGCTCAGAAACACTGTTTAGAGCGCTTACAGGGCCAGCAAACGCTGTTTTGAACGCCTAAATGCAAGACTTACTACTTGTTTGGAAATGCATGTGTAACATTACAAACATGATAAAACAGCTTGTTATCACATCCAAACACTGTTTTGAAACAAAATATGAGTTTTCAGTTCATTCTTCAAAAGTTGCACTTTTGCTCCAAGTTATGCTCAGAAACACTGTTTAGAGTGTTTACATCGCCAGCAAACGCTGTTTTGAACGCCTAAATGCAAGACTTACTACTTGTTTGGAAATGCATGTGTAACATTACAAACATGATAAAACAGCTTGTTATCACATCCAAACACTGTTTTCATTCAAAATATGAGTTTTCTTTTCATTCTTCAAAAGTTGCACTTTTGCCACAAGTTATGCTCAGAAACACTGTTTAGAGCGCTTACAGCGCCAGCAAACGCTGTTTTGAACGCCTTAATACAAGACTTACTACTTGTTTGGAAATGCATGTGTAACATTACAAACATGATAAAACAGCTTGTTATCACATCCAAACACTGTTTTCATTCAAAATATGAGTTTTCCTTTCATTCTTCAAAAGTTGCACTTTTGCTCCAAGTTATGCTCAGAAACACTGTTTAGAGCGCTTACAGGGCCAGCAAACGCTGTTTTGAACGCCTAAATGCAAGACTTACTACTTGTTTGGAAATGCATGTGTAACATTACAAACATGATAAAACAGCTTGTTATCACATCCAAACACTGTTTTGAAACAAAATATGAGTTTTCAGTTCATTCTTCAAAAGTTGCACTTTTGCTCCAAGTTATGCTCAGAAACACTGTTTAGAGCGTTTACAGCGCCAGCAAACGCTGTTTTGAACGCCTAAATGCAAGACTTACTACTTGTTTGGAAATGCATGTGTAACATTACAAACATGATAAAACAGCTTGTTATCACATCCAAACACTGTTTTCATTCAAAATATGAGTTTTCCTTTCATTCTTCAAAAGTTGCACTTTTGCTCCAAGTTATGCTCAGAAACACTGTTTAGAGCGCTTACAGGGCCAGCAAACGCTGTTTTGAACGCCTAAATGCAAGACTTACTACTTGTTTGGAAATGCATGTGTAACATTACAAACATGATAAAACAGCTTGTTATCACATCCAAACACTGTTTTGGAACAAAATATGAGTTTTCCTTTCATTCTTCAAAAGTTGCACTTTTGCTCCAAGTTATGCTCAGAAACACTGTTTAGAGCGTTTACAGCGCCAGCAAACGCTGTTTTGAACGCCTTAATACAAGACTTACTACTTGTTTGGAAATGCATGTGTAACATTACAAACATGATGAAATAGCTTGTTATCACATCCAAACACTGTTTTGAAACAAAATATGAGTTTTCAGTTCATTCTTCAAAAGTTGCACTTTTGCCACAAGTTATGCTCAAAAACACTGTTTAGAGCGCTTACAGCGCCAGCAAACGCTGTTTTGAACGCCTTAATACAAGACTTACTACTTGTTTGGAAATGCATGTGTAACATTACAAACATGATAAAACAGCTTGTTATCACATCCAAACACTGTTTTCATTCAAAATATGAGTTTTCCTTTCATTCTTCAAAAGTTGCACTTTTGCTCCAAGTTATGCTCAGAAACACTGTTTAGAGCGTTTACAGCGCCAGCAAACGCTGTTTTGAACGCCTAAATGCAAGACTTACTACTTGTTTGGAAATGCATGTGTAACATTACAAACATGATAAAACAGCTTGTTATCACATCCAAACACTGTTTTGAAACAAAATATGAGTTTTCAGTTCATTCTTCAAAAGTTGCACTTTTGCTCCAAGTTATGCTCAGAAACACTGTTTAGAGCGTTTACAGCGCCAGCAAACGCTGTTTTGAACGCCTAAATGCAAGACTTACTACTTGTTTGGAAATGCATGTGTAACATTACAAACATGATAAAACAGCTTGTTATCACATCCAAACACTGTTTTCATTCAAAATATGAGTTTTCTTTTCATTCTTCAAAAGTTGCACTTTTGCCACAAGTTATGCTCAGAAACACTGTTTAGAGCGCTTACAGGGCCAGCAAACGCTGTTTTGAACGCCTAAATGCAAGACTTACTACTTGTTTGGAAATGCATGTGTAACATTACAAACATGATAAAACAGCTTGTTATCACATCCAAACACTGTTTTCATTCAAAATATGAGTTTTCCTTTCATTCTTCAAAAGTTGCACTTTTGCTCCAAGTTATGCTCAGAAACACTGTTTAGAGTGCTTACAGGGCCAGCAAACGCTGTTTTGAACGCCTAAATGCAAGACTTACTACTTGTTTGGAAATGCATGTGTAACATTACAAACATGATAAAACAGCTTGTTATCACATCCAAACACTGTTTTGAAACAAAATATGAGTTTTCAGTTCATTCTTCAAAAGTTGCACTTTTGCTCCAAGTTATGCTCAGAAACACTGTTTAGAGCGTTTACAGCGCCAGCAAACGCTGTTTTGAACGCCTAAATGCAAGACTTACTACTTGTTTGGAAATGCATGTGTAACATTACAAACATGATAAAACAGCTTGTTATCACATCCAAACACTGTTTTTCATTCAAAATATGAGTTTTCTTTTCATTCTTCAAAAGTTGCACTTTTGCCACAAGTTATGCTCAGAAACACTGTTTAGAGCGCTTACAGCGCCAGCAAACGCTGTTTTGAACGCCTTAATACAAGACTTACTACTTGTTTGGAAATGCATGTGTAACATTACAAACATGATAAAACAGCTTGTTATCACATCCAAACACTGTTTTCATTCAAAATATGAGTTTTCCTTTCATTCTTCAAAAGTTGCACTTTTGCTCCAAGTTATGCTCAGAAACACTGTTTAGAGCGCTTACAGGGCCAGCAAACGCTGTTTTGAACGCCTAAATGCAAGACTTACTACTTGTTTGGAAATGCATGTGTAACATTACAAACATGATAAAACAGCTTGTTATCACATCCAAACACTGTTTTGGAACAAAATATGAGTTTTCCTTTCATTCTTCAAAAGTTGCACTTTTGCTCCAAGTTATGCTCAGAAACACTGTTTAGAGCGTTTACAGCGCCAGCAAACGCTGTTTTGAACGCCTTAATACAAGACTTACTACTTGTTTGGAAATGCATGTGTAACATTACAAACATGATGAAATAGCTTGTTATCACATCCAAACACTGTTTTGAAACAAAATATGAGTTTTCAGTTCATTCTTCAAAAGTTGCACTTTTGCCACAAGTTATGCTCAGAAACACTGTTTAGAGCGCTTACAGCGCCAGCAAACGCTGTTTTGAACGCCTTAATACAAGACTTACTACTTGTTTGGAAATGCATGTGTAACATTACAAACATGATAAAACAGCTTGTTATCACATCCAAACACTGTTTTCATTCAAAATATGAGTTTTCTTTTCATTCTTCAAAAGTTGCACTTTTGCCACAAGTTATGCTCAGAAACACTGTTTAGAGCGCTTACAGCGCCAGCAAACGCTGTTTTGAACGCCTTAATACAAGACTTACTACTTGTTTGGAAATGCATGTGTAACATTACAAACATGATAAAACAGCTTGTTATCACATCCAAACACTGTTTTCATTCAAAATATGAGTTTTCCTTTCATTCTTCAAAAGTTGCACTTTTGCTCCAAGTTATGCTCAGAAACACTGTTTAGAGCGCTTACAGGGCCAGCAAACGCTGTTTTGAACGACTAAATGCAAGACTTACTACTTGTTTGGAAATGCATGTGTAACATTACAAACATGATAAAACAGCTTGTTATCACATCCAAACACTGTTTTCATTCAAAATATGAGTTTTCCTTTCATTCTTCAAAAGTTGCACTTTTGCTCCAAGTTATGCTCAGAAACACTGTTTAGAGCGCTTACAGGGCCAGCAAACGCTGTTTTGAACGCCTTAATACAAGACTTACTACTTGTTAGGAAATGCATGTGTAACATTACAAACATGATAAAAACAGCTTGTTATCACATCCAAACACTGTTTTGGAACAAAATATGAGTTTTCCTTTCATTCTTCAAAAGTTGCACTTTTGCTCCAAGTTATGCTCAGAAACACTGTTTAGAGCGTTTACAGCGCCAGCAAACGCTGTTTTGAACGCCTTAATACAAGACTTACTACTTGTTTGGAAATGCATGTGTAACATTACAAACATGATGAAATAGCTTGTTATCACATCCAAACACTGTTTTGAAACAAAATATGAGTTTTCAGTTCATTCTTCAAAAGTTGCACTTTTGCCACAAGTTATGCTCAGAAACACTGTTTAGAGCGCTTACAGCGCCAGCAAACGCTGTTTTGAACGCCTTAATACAAGACTTACTACTTGTTTGGAAATGCATGTGTAACATTACAAACATGATAAAACAGCTTGTTATCACATCCAAACACTGTTTTCATTCAAAATATGAGTTTTCTTTTCATTCTTCAAAAGTTGCACTTTTGCCACAAGTTATGCTCAGAAACACTGTTTAGAGCGCTTACAGCGCCAGCAAACGCTGTTTTGAACGCCTTAATAACAAGACTTACTACTTGTTTGGAAATGCATGTGTAACATTACAAACATGATAAAACAGCTTGTTATCACATCCCAAACACTGTTTTCATTCAAAATATGAGTTTTCCTTTCATTCTTCAAAAGTTGCACTTTTGCTCCAAGTTATGCTCAGAAACACTGTTTAGAGCGCTTACAGGGCCAGCAAACGCTGTTTTGAACGCCTAAATGCAAGACTTACTACTTGTTTGGAAATGCATGTGTAACATTACAAACATGATAAAACAGCTTGTTATCACATCCAAACACTGTTTTGGAACAAAATATGAGTTTTCCTTTCATTCTTCAAAAGTTGCACTTCTTGCTCCAAGTTATGCTCAGAAACACTGTTTAGAGCGTTTACAGCGCCAGCAAACGCTGTTTTGAACGCCTAAATGCAAGACTTACTACTTGTTTGGAAATGCATGTGTAACATTACAAACATGATAAAACAGCTTGTTATCACATCCAAACACTGTTTTCATTCAAAATATGAGTTTTCCTTCATTCTTCAAAAGTTGCACTTTTGCTCCAAGTTATGCTCAGAAACACTGTTTAGAGCGGCTTACAGGGCCAGCAAACGCTGTTTTGAACGCCTAAATGCAAGACTTACTACTTGTTTGGAAATGCATGTGTAACATTACAAACATGATAAAACAGCTTGTTATCACATCCAAACACTGTTTTGGAACAAAATATGAGTTTTCCTTTCATTCTTCAAAAGTTGCACTTTTGCTCCAAGTTATGCTCAGAAACACTGTTTAGAGCGTTTACAGCGCCAGCAAACGCTGTTTTGAACGCCTTAATACAAGACTTACTACTTGTTTGGAAATGCATGTGTAACATTACAAACATGATGAAATAGCTTGTTATCACATCCAAACACTGTTTTGATAACAAAATATGAGTTTTCAGTTCATTCTTCAAAGTTGCACTTTTGCCACAAGTTATGCTCAGAAAACACTGTTTAGAGCGCTTACAGCGCCAGCAAACGCTGTTTTGAACGCCTTAATACAAGACTTACTACTTGTTTGGAAATGCATGTGTAACATTACAAACATGATAAAACAGCTTGTTATCACATCCAAACACTGTTTTCATTCAAAATATGAGTTTTCCTTTCATTCTTCAAAAGTTGCACTTTTGCTCCAAGTTATGCTCAGAAACACTGTTTAGAGCGTTTACAGCGCCAGCAAACGCTGTTTTGAACGCCTAAATGCAAGACTTACTACTTGTTTGGAAATGCATGTGTAACATTACAAACATGATAAAACAGCTTGTTATCACATCCAAACACTGTTTTTGAAACAAAATATGAGTTTTCAGTTCATTCTTCAAAAGTTGCACTTTTGCTCCAAGTTATGCTCAGAAACACTGTTTAGAGCGTTTACAGCGCCAGCAAACGCTGTTTTGAACGCCTAAATGCAAGACTTACTACTTGTTTGGAAATGCATGTGTAACATTACAAACATGATAAAACAGCTTGTTATCACATCCAAACACTGTTTTCATTCAAAATATGAGTTTTCTTTTCATTCTTCAAAAGTTGCACTTTTGCCACAAGTTATGCTCAGAAACACTGTTTAGAGCGCTTACAGCGCCAGCAAACGCTGTTTTGAACGCCTTAATACAAGACTTACTACTTGTTTGGAAATGCATGTGTAACATTACAAACATGATAAAACAGCTTGTTATCACATCCAAACACTGTTTTCATTCAAAATATGAGTTTTCCTTTCATTCTTCAAAAGTTGCACTTTTGCTCCAAGTTATGCTCAGAAACACTGTTTAGAGCGCTTACAGGGCCAGCAAACGCTGTTTTGAACGCCTAAATGCAAGACTTACTACTTGTTTGGAAATGCATGTGTAACATTACAAACATGATAAAACAGCTTGTTATCACATCCAAACACTGTTTTGGAACAAAATATGAGTTTTCCTTTCATTCTTCAAAAGTTGCACTTTTGCTCCAAGTTATGCTCAGAAACACTGTTTAGAGCGTTTACAGCGCCAGCAAACGCTGTTTTGAACGCCTAAATGCAAGACTTACTACTTGTTTGGAAATGCATGTGTAACATTACAAACATGATAAAACAGCTTGTTATCACATCCAAAACACTGTTTTGAAACAAAATATGAGTTTTCAGTTCATTCTTCAAAAGTTGCACTTTTGCCACAAGTTATGCTCAGAAACACTGTTTAGAGCGCTTACAGCGCCAGCAAACGCTGTTTTGAACGCCTTAATACAAGACTTACTACTTGTTTGGAAATGCATGTGTAACATTACAACATGATAAAACAGCTTGTTATCACATCCCAAACACTGTTTTCATTCAAAATATGAGTTTTCCTTTCATTCTTCAAAAGTTGCACTTTTGCTCCAAGTTATGCTCAGAAACACTGTTTAGAGCGTTTACAGCGCCAGCAAACGCTGTTTTGAACGCCTAAATGCAAGACTTACTACTTGTTTGGAAATGCATGTGTAACATTACAAACATGATAAAACAGCTTGTTTATCACATCCAAACACTGTTTTGAAACAAAATATGAGTTTTCAGTTCATTCTTCAAAAGTTGCACTTTTGCTCCAAGTTATGCTCAGAAACACTGTTTAGAGCGTTTACAGCGCCAGCAAACGCTGTTTTGAACGCCTAAATGCAAGACTTACTACTTGTTTGGAAATGCATGTGTAACATTACAAACATGATAAAACAGCTTGTTATCACATCCAAACACTGTTTTCATTCAAAATATGAGTTTTCCTTTCATTCTTCAAAAGTTGCACTTTTGCTCCAAGTTATGCTCAGAAACACTGTTTAGAGCGCTTACAGGGCCAGCAAACGCTGTTTTGAACGCCTAAATGCAAGACTTACTACTTGTTTGGAAATGCATGTGTAACATTACAAACATGATAAAACAGCTTGTTATCACATCCAAACACTGTTTTGGAACAAAATATGAGTTTTCCTTTCATTCTTCAAAAGTTGCACTTTTGCTCCAAGTTATGCTCAGAAACACTGTTTAGAGCGTTTACAGCGCCAGCAAACGCTGTTTTGAACGCCTTAATACAAGACTTACTACTTGTTTGGAAATGCATGTGTAACATTACAAACATGATGAAATAGCTTGTTATCACATCCAAACACTGTTTTGAAACAAAATATGAGTTTTCAGTTCATTCTTCAAAAGTTGCACTTTTGCCACAAGTTATGCTCAGAAACACTGTTTAGAGCGCTTACAGCGCCAGCAACGCTGTTTTGAACTCCTTAATACAAGACTTACTACTTGTTTGGAAATGCATGTGTAACATTACAAACATGATAAAACAGCTTGTTATCACATCCAAACACTGTTTTCATTCAAAATATGAGTTTTTCTTTCATTCTTCAAAAGTTGCACTTTTGCCACAAGTTATGCTCAGAAACACTGTTTAGAGCGCTTACAGCGCCAGCAAACGCTGTTTTGAACGCCTTAATACAAGACTTACTACTTGTTTGGAAATGCATGTGTAACATTACAAACATGATAAAACAGCTTGTTATCACATCCAAACACTGTTTTCATTCAAAATATGAGTTTTCCTTTCATTCTTCAAAAGTTGCACTTTTGCTCCAAGTTATGCTCAGAAACACTGTTTAGAGCGCTTACAGGGCCAGCAAACGTTGTTTTGAACGCCTAAATGCAAGACTTACTACTTGTTTGGAAATGCATGTGTAACATTACAAACATGATAAAACAGCTTGTTATCACATCCAAACACTGTTTTGGAACAAAATATGAGTTTTCCTTTCATTCTTCAAAAGTTGCACTTTTGCTCCAAGTTATGCTCAGAAACACTGTTTAGAGCGCTTACAGGGCCAGCAAACGCTGTTTTGAACGCCTAAATGCAAGACTTACTACTTGTTTGGAAATGCATGTGTAACATTACAAACATGATAAAACAGCTTGTTATCACATCCAAACACTGTTTTGAAACAAAATATGAGTTTTCAGTTCATTCTTCAAAAGTTGCAATTTTGCTCCAAGTTATGCTCAGAAACACTGTTTAGAGGCGTTTACAGCGCCAGCAAACGCTGTTTTGAACGCCTAAATGCAAGACTTACTACTTGTTTGGAAATGCATGTGTAACATTACAAACATGATAAAACAGCTTGTTATCACATCCAAACACTGTTTTCATTCAAAATATGAGTTTTCTTTTCATTCTTCAAAAAGTTGCACTTTTGCCACAAGTTATGCTCAGATACACTGTTTAGAGCGCTTACAGCGCCAGCAAACGCTGTTTTGAACGCCTTAATACAAGACTTACTACTTGTTTGGAAATGCATGTGTAAACATTACAAACATGATAAAACAGCTTGTTATCACATCAAACACTGTTTTCATTCAAAATATGGAGTTTTCCTTTCATTCTTCAAAAGTTGCACTTTTGCTCCAAGTTATGCTCAGAAACACTGTTTAGAGCGCTTACAGGGCCAGCAAACGCTGTTTTGAACGCCTAAATGCAAGACTTACTACTTGTTTGGAAATGCATGTGTAACATTACAAACATGATAAAACAGCTTGTTATCACATCCAAACACTGTTTTGGAACAAAATATGAGTTTTCCTTTCATTCTTCAAAGTTGCACTTTTGCTCCAAGTTATGCTCAGAAACACTGTTTAGAGCGTTTACAGCGCCAGCAAACGCTGTTTTGAACGCCTAAATGCAAGACTTACTACTTGTTTGGAAATGCATGTGTAACATTACAAACATGATAAAACAGCTTGTTATCACATCCAAACACTGTTTTCATTCAAAATATGAGTTTTCTTTTCATTCTTCAAAAGTTGCACTTTTGCCACAAGTTATGCTCAGAAACACTGTTTAGAGCGCTTACAGCGCCAGCAAAACGCTGTTTTGAACGCCTTAATACAAGACTTACTACTTGTTTGGAAATGCATGTGTAACATGTACAAACATGATAAAACAGCTTGTTATCACATCCAAACACTGTTTCATTCAAAATATGAGTTTTCCTTTTCATTCTTCAAAAGTTGCACTTTTGCTCCAAGTTATGCTCAGAAACACTGTTTAGAGCGCTTACAGGGCCAGCAAACGCTGTTTGAACGCCTAAATGCAAGACTTACTACTTGTTTGGAAATGCATGTGTAACATTACAAACATGATAAAACAGCTTGTTATCACATCCAAACACTGTTTTTGAAACAAAAATATGAGTTTTCAGTTCATTCTTCAAAAGTTGCACTTTTGCTCCAAGTTATGCTCAGAAACACTGTTTAGAGCGTTTACAGCGCCAGCAAACGCTGTTTTGAACGCCTAAATGCAAGACTTACTACTTGTTTGGAAATGCATGTGTAACATTACAAACATGATAAAACAGCTTGTTATCACATCCAAACACTGTTTTCATTCAAAATATGAGTTTTCCTTTCATTCTTCAAAAGTTGCACTTTTGCTCCAAGTTATGCTCAGAAACACTGTTTAGAGCGCTTACAGGGCCAGCAAACGCTGTTTTGAACGCCTAAATGCAAGACTTACTACTTGTTTGGAAATGCATGTGTAACATTACAAAACATGATAAAACAGCTTGTTATCACATCCAAAACACTGTTTTGGAACAAAATATGAGTTTTCCTTTCATTCTTCAAAAGTTGCACTTTTGCTCCAAGTTATGCTCAGAAACACTGTTTAGAGCGTTTACAGCGCCAGCAAACGCTGTTTTGAACGCCTTAATACAAGACTTACTACTTGTTTGGAAATGCATGTGTAACATTACAAACATGATGAAATAGCTTGTTATCACATCCAAACACTGTTTTGAAACAAAATATGAGTTTTCAGTTCATTCTTCAAAAGTTGCACTTTTGCCACAAGTTATGCTCAGAAACACTGTTTAGAGCGCTTACAGCGCCAGCAAACGCTGTTTTGAACGCCTTAATACAAGACTTACTACTTGTTTGGAAATGCATGTGTAACATTACAAACATGATAAAACAGCTTGTTATCACATCCAAACACTGTTTTCATTCAAAATATGAGTTTTCTTTTCATTCTTCAAAAGTTGCACTTTTGCCACAAGTTATGCTCAGAAACACTGTTTAGAGCGCTTACAGCGCCAGCAAACGCTGTTTTGAACGCCTTAATACAAGACTTACTACTTGTTTGGAAATGCATGTGTAACATTACAAACATGATAAAACAGCTTGTTATCACATCCAAACACTGTTTTCATTCAAAATATGAGTTTTCCTTTCATCTTCAAAAGTTGCACTTTTGCTCCAAGTTATGCTCAGAAACACTGTTTAGAGCGCTTACAGGGCCAGCAAACGCTGTTTTGAACGCCTAAATGCAAGACTTACTACTTGTTTGGAAATGCATGTGTAACATTACAAACATGATAAAACAGCTTGTTATCACATCCAAACACTGTTTTCATTCAAAATATGAGTTTTCCTTTCATTCTTCAAAAGTTGCACTTTTGCTCCAAGTTATGCTCAGAAACACTGTTTAGAGCGCTTACAGGGCCAGCAAACGCTGTTTTGAACGCCTAAATGCAAGACTTACTACTTGTTTGGAAATGCATGTGTAACATTACAAACATGATAAAACAGCTTGTTATCACATCCAAACACTGTTTGAAACAAAATATGAGTTTTCAGTTCATTCTTCAAAAGTTGCACTTTTGCTCCAAGTTATGCTCAGAAACACTGTTTTAGAGCGTTTACATCGCCAGCAAACGCTGTTTTTGAACGCCTAAATGCAAGACTTACTACTTGTTTGGAAATGCATGTGTAACATTACAAACATGAATAAAACAGCTTGTTATCACATCCAAACACTGTTTTCATTCAAAATATGAGTTTTCTTTTCATTCTTCAAAAGTTGCACTTTTGCCACAAGTTATGCTCAGAAACACTGTTTAGAGCGCTTACAGCGCCAGCAAACGCTGTTTTGAACGCCTTAATACAAGACTTACTACTTGTTTGGAAATGCATGTGTAACATTACAAACATGATAAAACAGCTTGTTATCACATCCAAACACTGTTTTCATTCAAAATATGAGTTTTCCTTTCATTCTTCAAAAGTTGCACTTTTGCTCCAAGTTATGCTCAGAAACACTGTTTAGAGCGCTTACAGGGCAGCAAACGCTGTTTTGAACGCTAAATGCAAGACTTACTACTTGTTTGGAAATGCATGTGTAACATTACAAACATGATAAAACAGCTTGTTATCACATCCAAACACTGTTTTGAAACAAAATAT